>NC_091799.1:89244848-89547878 GCF_041296235.1 Equus asinus
CAGGAACTATGCTGTAGTGTTAAACATTTCCATAGCCCACAACCCGATGTACCATGAGCACCAGCAGACATTATGAGGCTATTTACAGCAGCCTTGTTCCAAATAACAACAGGATAACCTTGAGCATGGAAAGGACACGGATTGTAGCCACAGCATCATTGCAGATGAATCCTAGAAACTAATGTCGAGGAGAAAAAATAGTAGATCACACAAAAAAACATTTACCATAATACCTGTACAAGTGAGGAGAGGCCGTGACAATAAATTTGCCCTGAAATAGTGACCGCTTAACAAAACAAAGGTTTAGTTCTTCTTGTGCAGAGCCCTGTGTGAATCAAGCAATGCATTAGAGCATCTCTTCTCCATGTAGGGATTCAGAAATCTAAGCACAAAATGTGGTCTTCATTTTCGCCACCTAAAGGGGCAAGGGCACAAAGATAGCTTACAACCTGTTCTTCTATGTTCCAGGCTGGAAGGGACACAGGTCCTTCCAGCCATTGGTCAGAAACAGCCAAGGCGGATGGGTTAATGTGGGTGAACACTTGGCTACTTGGCAAATAATTAATAGATCTATCTCAGTAACATTTTAACAAGATCATCAACAACAATAATAATACTCTGTTGTTTAGAGATATCTAAATATGTGATAAATTTATAAAAATCAAAGAAAGGACGAAAACTAAGAATAGTGATTACATCAACCAAGAAATAGAACGATGGGGATCAGGAAGGAGAAGACGGAGACTTCAGTAACATTTTATATTATAATTCATGTTACTGGGTCAGAATATTTATTTTGTTATAAATAATTCTAATATAACTTACATTTAGATTTCACACTTACTCTTTTATGGATAAAAAGTTTTCTAATAAAAAATAAAGAATAGCCACGATGTGGATAATTTAAATTTTTTGAGACATGGGCTCTCCTTCATTAGAAGAAATATACAAGGAGGGTACTTATGCCACATTAAGGCATGAAATGACTCTTTAGTGGAAACCTATAAATTTCTTCTGTGTTGTAAATTTTTAATATCTTTCTCTTGACTATGTCTCTCCCTTCTTCTCTTGAGTTATTAAACTTATTAAACAGCATAAAATTAAACTTTATGTTACCCCTAAGTAATGGCAAATCAGTTCTAAGATTGATTCTGATAATCCACAAAAGTTGAGATTTGAAATATTTTATTCATGTCCTAAAAATTAGCTGGACTAAAGCTACATACATAAAAATGTCCAGCAATTCAAAGCTGCAGCCAAATCTGGCCTTCGGGAAAATCCAAAGGAAATTGCATTCTCAGAGTTTTCTCCATTTAAACCTTTATTTCAGAGCCCCAAAGCACGTAATCTGGCCTTATGACTTATCAATAACTTCCTCCTAAGCAATTCACCTCCTTTCTTCTTATCCTATAAGCTATTTACAGATAACGCTTTGGTGAAGTCAATCCCTGGTGACCTTCTGCTCCTCCGGGAACACAAGTGTTAGTCCACTGTGGTATACAGAAGTCAGATTTTGCAGAGCCAATACAATCTTTTAGAGTTTTTCCCTGAGGTTCTGGAACTCACTGGAACCTGACTTGCATAATAACTAGCTGGCAAAATGGAGGGAGTGACAGGAAAGTACTGCATACCGGAACTCTTATCAGAACTAGAAGCATAAGGTATGAATGGAGAGAAGGTTTCTGTGGGGTTTTACCCGCCAGAAGAGTTTTCTCAGTTTCTGACACTCACCTTGTGGTCCCAGGCGACCCCTCTGTGTGAGGAGAGGAGATCTCCACTTCACAGAAAGCAGAGATGTGCCTCTGAGAGGACTCTATGCTCTGTCCTGTGGAACTGAGGGGTCTGCAGTTTTTTGAATGGGTCAGTGGAGATTCCTGCAATGCCTAAAGGTACTCTCCTTACCGATATCTGAGAAACCACTGAAATGCTCTTGCCACAACAAAAATGAAAGAATTAATTTTAAATATTCTTTCAAGAAGGTCACAAATAAAATATTACTGAATAATTAATTTTAGGAAAGGCATAATGATCAAAGAATTGTTTCTCTCACTGCCCCTCTAATTAAAGTAAATAAAACTTGCATTATGTATTTCTGTAAAAATAGGCATATCTCACGAATGTAGCCCCTCAGGTATTAAAAAAAAATTGACTATTGGGGCCGGTTGGTGGCACAGCCGTTAAGTTCACACATTCCACTTCGGTGGCCTGGGGTTCCCGGTTTGGATCCTGGGTGTGGACATGGCACCACTTGTCAAGCCATGCTGTCACAGGCGTCCCACATATAAAGTAGAGGCAGATGGGCACGGATGTTAGTTAGCTCAGGGCCAGTCTTCCTCAGCAAAAAGAGGAGGATTGGCAGCAGATGTTGGTTCATGGCTAATCTTCCTCAAAAAAAAAAAAAAAATTGACTATTGCAGATATTTGTGAAAAACATAACGGTTTAAAAAATAATCAAAAATATACAAATAAAACAGTAAATATTCTCTTTTCTGATGATTGGGGAAGATGCATCATAGTTTGTTACATTAAGAAATAATCAGAAAAACTGGTGGCTTTGAGCATGGTATGTTTTTCCTGGAGTATTGCCTCAAATTTATTTATTGTTGGTGCACCTGACATATCTTAAAAGCTCTCTGGCTACTGGGCTTTTAATCAACACTTCTTTAATGGAATTTGTACTAAAAGAAATTATCAATGAATTTGTAAATAAAAGAAGAATCAATGTCAGAAGAGAAGAAATAACTAGGGGTGAGAAATTCAATGCCCTCAGTAGGTTTTGCAGATTTTTGTGTTATTGTATTTTTCTTCATTCATAGGATAATAAAATGTAATGAAGTTTTATTTTAGTTTTAATACTAAAACACAGAAAGTGAGTAAATTTTGAAGTGACATATTATATTTCTTGTATATTAATAAGAACTGTATGAAATAGTTTCACTTCTACTGTAAAAATAATTGTTTATATTTTGACAAACTAAACATATATTATTATTTCTAATAAACATTCAGTTTAATTATGCACAGTATCTGTAATATTAAGAATAACTACTGTTAATGATACATACATGTTTGTACGCGTTCAAGTGAAAACAATAAGAAGCTAGAAGTAATTTCTAACTTCTGTACCTATGAATACTTAGTTTTGACTTTAAATTGCAGGCAGTAAAACTAATTTCAAATGGTTTAATGCCATATTGTAAGTCAATCTATGACAGTTGAGTAAACTAGCATATTTTATGTATGTGTGTATGTATATATAACACAAACAGCCAGGTAACTCTGAAAGTCTATCTTCCACATGATTTACTGGATATGAGCCTGACTACCTTCTGATCACGTGAAATGCTTCTGGAAGACATGGATTTCTATGAATTATAAATTTAATTATTGATCTGGGTCTGTCAGCTGAAATGCTTCCAAAAGTCACTTCGGATTTTTTAATCTAATTTATAATTATTGTTCATAAATACCATTGTCAGACTACACATTGATGATCAATTTTAGACTTTACTTTTGCTTTAAATAACAATTAAAATAGTTACCTTGTCTCTAGTTTTATTAGTTTCAAACTACATATCATTTCAGTTTTTGGATTTGTGTAAATATGTGATATTGAACCAAAGCTATGGAGTGTTCCATTCAATGATACTTCACTAAAAGGGAATCTGGAAGTTTTATTCTTTGAGCTCCACATGTGGTCTCTGTAGCAACTACTTAACTCTGCCCTTGTGGACAAAAGGAACTATAGACAATATGTAAATGGTGAGCATAGCTGTAGCCCAATAAACATTTTTCAGAAAAACAGGCAGACCTCAGTTTTGGCCCACAGCCATAATTTTCCAACCTCTGCAAGAAAATGTAAGTTTCACAGAGATAAAGACCTTGGTGTTTTATTAAGATTTTTAATAAGCCCTTTGAAGCAAACGTTTGCATATAATACTCATTATCTTCCTCCCACACATTTAATACAAGCGTATTTTATTAATTTCATTCTCCTATGATCATTTTTCTCTTGTCATGAAAAATCAACAAGACAGTGATCCTTATTTCAGTCAGAGGCATTATGAACAAGTTTTGTATTATGTATCCGTAATTTGGCTATTAGTCCAAGAAAATGTTTTATTGGTATTATTATATTTTAGCCATCTTGAAGTAACAGAGTGATAAGGAAACACATAATATGATAAAATGTGTACCAGAGTTGCCTTCGTTATTTAAAATCACTTATGCGTGGAAGAAGCAACTACCTATCCATACTTTGGGAAAAGACTGCAGGCTCATTGTCTGTTGGGTGAAGGGAGCTGTGGAATAAAATATGGGAAGCAGAGGAATTAAGTGGACATGTGTACATTGGATCCTGAATCCAACAGTTTTCTTCTTTCACCTAGATGGCTTTTGGAAGCTTCTGCTTTAAAAATCTTGACCAAAAAGAGGAAAAATGTAAAATCATGATTTTAAGCATGTTCTAATAAAGGGACCCATCCAGATTCTCTTACAATGAAACTCAAACTCAACAAGCCACATCGAAGGACTGACAGTTTCCAAACAAAATTTTAGTCTATGTGGAGACTAGAAAGGAAGATAAAACCGAGGATAAGCTGAAATTTTAAGAATGAAATTAACCTAAAAAAGATGAAAACAAACAGAGGAAAAAAATCTGGGATGTAACAAAATCTATACAGCAAGAAGCAAATAAAGATTATAAAGAAGATCTTATAATAATAAGGTAAGATTAAGATGTTATTATAAAATTTGAAAACCTGGAGAACATAAAAATTTCTCAAAATTGAAAAGGAAAAGTTACCAGAATAACAGTTAATAGAACTTTTGTATAGGACACTAGTACAGGGAAAGAAAATATAATTGAGGAAGGAAGAGCAAAAATAATAGGAGATGGAAAATAGAAAATAATATTTTAGAAAATTAGAAGGCCTGTCCAAAAATTCTAACATGCAGAAAATTGATGCTCCAGAAATAAAACTGAAAAAAGTTGCAGGGAAGAAATTTCTGATGAAAATTAAAAAAAAATAAATGAAAGAAATGGCTTTCTAGGGGAAAAAGCTAAATGAAGAATAAATAGATGAAATTGGGCCCAACAAAGGTACACTACTTTTTGGAGGGAGAATTAAATGAATGGGGTCTACTGGGGAGACTTACAAGCTGAAGGCCAGCAAGGTCAGGTGCACAGTCCCCTCTTCTCTAATCCAACAGAGGTTAGGCCAGGGTAAGCCGAGGGACATACAATGAATTTGTATTCCAGATAGGGACACTAACCCCCTGTTCTTCTCCTTTTTTGTGAAAGGCACATTATTTTGAAAATTTAGCACACGGTGGACAAGGAGAAAATCTTACATGTTTCCAAGCGAACAGACCATATTGAAAGGATCAAGGATCAAGAATTATGATTGTGCCAGACTTTTTCAGAGACATTGAAATCTAGAAGTCAGTTCAACAACGCCTTTAATATCATTAAAAATATTTCCAATCTCTCACTCTACACCTAGTCAAACCATCTAACAACATCAGGATAGAATGTGGACATTTCTTTCCATTGCACAAAGTCAGAAAACTTTCATTCGTTAAAAACGAGGGAGTTAGAAACTTGACACCAGACATAGAACATCCACTACAGAAGATAAAGAAAGTAATTTCCTGGATTATGGAGAAGGAAGATCTCATTCTTAGAGATGAACCAGTCCACTTTCAGGTAGATCATAAACTCTGGGAGAGACATCTCCAAGAAGAAACATTAATAGAGTATCTGAAGTTTTCGCTTGTCCTGAGAGGATAAGTGGATACACGTGGCATCTGTGAGGGTGGAATAGTGATAAGTATAGAGCAAGCAAAGTGAGCAAATGTAAGGCAAACATGATATAGGGAAAGCAAAACTATGGACAGAAAAGGAAAAGTAATCATGACTGGAAACACAGCTGAATTACATTTGGTCATAAAATGTTAAAAATGAATATTGATGTAAAATTATGATATAAATATTGAGAGCATGGACGAATGACAAGAGTGTACACATGTGGTGACAGTGGAGATGCAAGAGAGCCAAACACTCATTTCCATATTTGGAAGTCAATACATAATGCCGAAATTTGGAAACACCAAAACTCCTTTTTTGAAGTTGGTACTTAGAGATATAGTCATAAATGCACACAGTATTAGATAAAGGATTTGGAAATAATTGTCACTCTGTAGACGTAAGTATGGGATTAGCCAAAGAAAGCTACTTTCTTCCTAAAATAATTTGATTAAAAAATAATGTAGGGGCTGGTCTCGTGGCATTGTGATTGAGTTCATGCACTGCTCTTCAGCGGCCTGGGGTTCACAGTTTTGGATCCCTGGCACAGACCTACACACCACTTGTCAAGTCATGCTGTGACGACATCCCACATACAAGATGAAGGAGGACTGGCATAGATGTTAGCTCCACGACAATCTTCCTCAAGCAAAAAGAGGAAGATTGGCAACATGTGTTCACTTGGGGCCAATCTTCCTGACACACACATAAAATTAGAATAATAATGTGAGAGCAATATTAAAAGTTAAAGGAAAGAAATGGTAATGGGCAGATAGGGGATTCATGTTAAAGAGCTTTTCAGGGCGAAAGTTTGGATTTTCTTTCTGAGAGAGTATGGAACAAATCCAAGGGTTTCAAATGGGAGAGTGAGATAATTTTTCTCAAAATGTCACTATAAAGAGCAAAACAACCCTTCGGTCATTTTCTGACCTTTATTTTATGCCATTCTTCTATTTCCATTACTCTAAGAAGTTCTTGATTCTCATGCATCCTTTTGTTAAAATGTAGACTTATATTTGTTTGTGCTCATATTTCACAAAAAGAGAAGAGAAAATCTACTGTATATAAAGTTGATGTCTAGACGAGTAGTTCTTACAGTTTTTGGTTTCAGGATTCCTTTATCTTCTTAAAAGTTATTGAGTATCTTAAGAAGCTTTTGTTTATGTGGCAATGTCTGTCAATGTTTACCATTTTAGAAATTGAATATTTGCAACTGCTAGACTATTTATACTATAATTTGTTTGAGAAAACAATGATAAACCATTACATGTTAAAAAAATATTTTATGAAAATAACTATTTTAAACAAAATATAAAGCATTAATGAAAAGAGTGGCTTTATTTTACATTTTTTGCAAATCTGTCTAATATCTGGCTTAATAGAAGGCAGCTGGATTCCTATACATGTTTCTGCATTCAAGCCATTTCAATATGTATTCTGAGTTGGCACATGGGAAGAAAATTGGGCCTCATACAGATGTATTTGTGTGCAGAAATGGGATTTTAAAAGGGAAGATTATTTTAATAGCCTTTTCAGATAACTGTGGATGTTCTTCTTTGATATTGCACCAATACCTGGCAAGAGGTAGTTTCCAAAAGGTTAATTGTAGCATGGAATATAAGAGCATATCAAAGTTTTTAAAATTTTGTTACTAACACGCAATGACCTATCTTGTACTTTGAAAGGATCTTTTATTCATGCAGGATTTCGTAATAGCATGCATTGTTCATTTGGAAAATATTTGTTTACTGCGTCGTGCAGATTTTCCAAGATTTGACACATTCTACCATGTGAATCTAAAATCACACTTTTAATTTCTCTGCTGATTTCATCAGACAAGCCTGTCCGTGTCGTGAAGCTGTCAAGTTCACAGTGACAAATATAAGTTTCCCAAATTTACATTTTTCTTTTGAGAACTTGAATTTCATCATTGGCATCAAAGAGTGTGAGTTGATTTCTTTGAAGTGACAGCCTCATTTCATGCATTTTTGTGAAAATCTGCCAAATAACCAAGCCTGAATAATCATAAATTTTCAACTAGGCATCCTTTCAAGTATGAATGCTCTTCCTCAAAAAACGTTGCTAGTTGAGCTTGCAACTCACACAATTGGCTTTCCTTAAGACAGCTGTTTTATCTCAGTAGGCCGCAGAGTGCTTTATGCAAACTTCCTCATTTCTTCACACAAAATATTGAAAGATGTGTGTGTTCAAATGCCAAGATGAAATAAAATTAGTGATTTTTAGTGCTTCAAGAACATTTTTAAGTGAAATGAATTTTTTTTTTTTATCTGTGAGTGTGTAGTGAAGAATGCAATGACTGCTAGTTCAATTTGGTGCCACATCGGACTATACAGAACTGCTGAATAGTTATTCTAATTATGTTTTAAATTAAGCACATACAAGGTTTACCACAATGACTTTTAAATAACCAGACATTCTAGAATAAATATATTATAGTACCTATTTTTGAAAATGCCTGCATTTGTTTCTACCAACAGAACATATTTTACTCTAAAATAACATTTTGTTGGTTTGGAGAAGAAATATTTTATGGCCCCCTTTAACAATCAGTATACATACAAAGAAAAGATTCTAGTTTCTTCTGTAATATGTATCAGAAAATCTGCATATATTCACAGGAAATTCAATACTGGATTTTTATCAGAAGCTTTTGTGAAAAATTTTACTGAAAGGATTACTTATGATGATAAAAGGTAACTTTTAAATTTCATCTTTTGCCTACTATAGATAACGTAAAAGTCTCAAATATCTTGGTCACTAGGTTATTTTGAGATCTTTCAATAGTTCTTTTTCTTTTCTGATGGATTAATTCCTAACGAAGTGTAATTGACGGGCAAGTTGAAAGGGACATATATTTTAAAAAATTTGAATGACTAAGACAACGTAAAAGAACACTTAGATGTTTTTGTGTGCTTTACTGTTTTTTACAGGTATTGCATTTAAAAGTTGTAGGTAAAATTTTAAAAGAAATCTGAGTTAGAATATGTGACGTATATTAATCAGATTTCTAAAACATATTTTAAGGACAAAGAATTATAGTCTATCTCAAAGAGAAGGCATACTTAAAATTGCTTATCTAAATTGTAATTTTGGTGAAAGTTTTAAATGCTTTTTTTCACAACTGAAAACGTATTGCAGTCTTTATGCTATTTTCTAAATCCAGATATCTTTGATAGAAAATCAAATGCTGTATCTTTAAAAGAACTTCTTTTAAATTAATACCAATAGCGCCTGCTTGAAATTTTCACAAATTAATATACTTTTACTGCAAATGAAAATATAATAGCTATTAATTTTCTTAAATTTTAGAGTTAAAACAATCCTATTAACATTTAAAAATGTAGAATAGCAGATGTTTGTATTTCCTTAAAATTAGAATTGACTGCAGTAACCTCTTCCATCTTACTATGTAACTCTTGTGACGTAAACAACTTCATGGACAGTACATAAGCTGTAACAATTGCCATTTTCTCCCAGCTGGGCAACTTGCATCAACAGCTGTCCCATCTTCGCCTAGGGGCCAAATGAAGCCCTGGATTTCAAAAGAGAGAGAAACTAGCTAACAGCAATGAATTGGTGATGCTGTCGTTTGAATTTGGACAGTTCTTCACTTATTTAAACAAGTGGGTTTGGATACATCTTTTGTCATGCAAAGTTAGGTGTTTTTACTTCAAAAGCATGAATGGCACAGAAATTTAATTTTGAGTAAGTAGGAAACTATGTATTGAAAATTTTTACATATGAATTATAAGCCAACTTGGCTTTTTAGAAAGTCAAATGTACACACGCACCAGAGCCATGTTTAAGATGCTTCATCTTTTCTCTGGCATGTATCTTTCCTAAATGTTTTAATAGTAACTTGAGATATCAAACTTGTAGTGCTTTGGCCTGGACCATGGTGATGGCAAGGGCCAGTAAGATGTGGAGAGTTACAGTGATGTTAGGAGACCCAAGGGCAGGGTTGATAAAAAGTCTCTGTGAAATCTAAAAACAAAGAAAGGACCTTTGGATGTCAGTCTAACATCTTCCCCACTGAGCCATTTCACAATAATAAAATATAGTAAAAATAGACATGCTCTTCCTCCCTTTGCCCATTCCCCCTTGATGAAGTCACAGGACTAAGACAGTAAGTATTCCTTTCCTTTTGCTTCTGCTCTAAAAATAGATGAGAAATGATGCGGGGTCGGTGAGCCGAGGAGTCGAAAGAAAGATTTCTTGGACTCTCAAGATCTGGCAGTAGTGCTGTTTTATTTAGAGAATAGTATAGAATAGCATGGGGACAGGGCCCACGGGCAGGAGGAGCCGCTGTTGCTGTTGCTGCTGCTGCTTCTTCTGCTGCAAAGTTGGGTGGAGAGTCAGGCTAAATTTAAGGCATGGGTATGTGAATCACCTCTTTACAAGACAAAGGAAAGAACATGAAAAAAGTTAAAATGGTATCAGTGCAGGTAGGGTCCGGCCATTGGGCGGTCCCACAACCTTTAGATAAGAATCAAACCGGATTGAGTAAATGGCAGAAGTCACTGGTTAAATACTATCCTCAGCTAAAGACAAAAGAGGATTGGGGGGGAGGAGTCAGTTACATGACGTTGCCAGACAGTAAACAACTTAAGTTCTTGTCTTTCCCATTAAGAGTTTCCAGAGATAAGGCCATCCCCCATTCCTCCTGGTGCAGAGAGGGAGGCATGGAGATTTCCTTCACAAATGCAACTGTCTCTGATCAAAGGGCAAGCAAATTCCACTCCTCGGAGACTGCTTCTCATCTGAAGTTTTAAAATTAGCCAGCCTAAAATCCTCATCAAAATCTACCAAAACACAGGGATGGGATCCAAAGAACAGAGCTTCAGTTCCTGCATCTGTAAAATGGGAATGTTCCAAATGAATCTATTGTGTTAGAAGTCAAAAAATTTGTTACTCTTATGGGAGGAGTGGTCAGGTTCTGTTTCTTAATCTGGGTCTTTGTTTTGCAACATTTCTGTAATTTTGCAACATTTCTGTAATTATAAGTCAATATTAATAAATAAAACAAACATCGAATCTATATTATAAATCAAGTTATGCTATGCAGATTGGAGACATGGTTCTCATTCAGGAGAGAGGAGAGAGGGGAGTCAGAAAATAAGTAAATGAATAAAAATAAAAGTTTGATTTTTTAATTAAAATTAAATTAAAAATTAAAACATTGAAAAGTCAAGCATGACACTATTATCCAGACACAACCTCATTTTAGTGTGTGACCCCTTGGCTACCTGCACGCATACACACAGGCACACAGATATAACAGGAAAGGAGATAATATAAATGAAATGAGAGTTAAGGACACAACTTCTGATTCAGAGGGAATCTTTTGCTGAGGCAGGTATATTTGTGAATCATGAGTGTGAGTTATAAGTTTGATGATCTTCAGTGGTGCCTCGGAACACCTGAGAACTTGAACTTCTCTGATGGAGTTTGCGATTATGCTGGCTTCCTCAGAAACATCACCTTTCAGCATCGGAAAGAGTAGAAAGGAAATTGTTGAGCAGTGGAGCAAAGGAGTTTGGTCCATGGTAGAGGCCATAAAGGGAATACAGATGAGGTGTGTTTTTTTAATGAAAATCACAAAGAGTAAAGTTGCTTTTGCCTTGGGGCCATACGAAAGTGGCAGCTATTACTGCAGCATCTGTGGCTGAGGCTAAGTGCTGATGGCAGCACAGAGCTCCTGAATATTTCTTTTCAAATGCTGGCATCTGAGTCCTTCCTTATGTTCTCCACGATACCAAGAAGCAAAGATTAATAGCGGCAGAAATCACAGCGAAACTACAGTTTTAGATAGATAAATATATAATTTGATAGATAAATAGATTGGTAATGGATATTTGCATTTAGATATTTGGGAATGGATCCAAAGGGATTATGATCAAAGGCTCTGGTCCTGTATTCTCCAACACTTGAATTTGAAAAGAGTTTTAGATTTCTTCTAAGCTTATCAGTTGTTTTTTATTTGGGAGGAGGGCAAAGGGACAATGCAGTTGAGAAGCTTATGATGTGTAAAAGAAGGGCTTTATAATGAATCTGATTTGTTCATACAATACCAAAGTACTCAGCACTTCAGGGGAAACAGGACGGAATAGGACAATAGGAGTTCCCAGAGGCTGATCTAACAACTTACACTTAAGGCCCTATACACTCAGAGAGAACCTAGGTGAGTTTGGAAGAGGAGATCTCGTCACAGTTGAGAGGCACGTGTGATGTGTGTGGTCAGGGCTCAAGAGCACTCGCACGTGAGAAATGAGCTTAGGAGGTGGGCGTGGGTCAGAAGGATCAGGGGTCGTCACAATGAGTCCAGTGAGGGCAGGCACAGAGATGAGGATAGTGCTAGAGTTGCGACTGTATGTTTCACCAGGATGGCGGGGACCTGCAGCTCAAAGGAATCATTTTAGGCTCCATAAAACTTCACATTTATACACAGGATAAAATTACAAGTCTGGATCTTGATCTTCTGTAGAGAACAGTTTCTCTTAATGCGTGAAGAGTGAATTCCTGAAATGAAGCGAGGTTTTTCAGTGCCAGTGTGCACCTTGAGTTCAGTTAGGTATGGGTGGTGGCAGGGAAGTGCAGAGGGGAATAGGTTGTATGCTTTTCACGGAATGGTGGGAAAATGGAGGACGCAAGGATAATTTAACCTACTTTTGCTGCTGTACCCCTGGCACTCATGAGAGTATTAAACAGGAGGACAAACTCATTTAACCCAGTTATTTGGGGAGTGAAAAGAGATGCTAGCAATAATTAGGTTGGACAGTGGGTGTAAATTGGGATGTATGGGCACACTATCATTAAGGCAATTTTTGCAAGCATCAGTTGGAATGTTCACGACATGGGAGAGCACAGTTAATCTATTTATTCAAGACTCGAGTCCTCGGTCATTTGGACCTTTTAGCACTGTCAGAGCTGTGGGGGATAACTGCTTCCCCAGCATTTATCACTTACTGAATTGTCTTCTTTGTTACATCTCCATAGGTCTGTCTTTAACAAGCCTGAATTTCTTGAGAGAAGAGACTATGCTTAGTGCTGTATATGGCACAGAAATCTATACATTAAAGATAAAATCAAAAGAAAAATTAGGAGGGGGGAAATAAAGATTACTCAGTTTGTGAAATTGGTGTTGACTCTCAAATCCTCCTTCTTTTATACTTTCCATTTTGTGGTAATTAAAAGGAAACACGGTATAAGAATAAAACATCAAAACTATAGAAAAAAATACCAGCTTAAATCACACAGTTTGCTAATTATTTTTTTTAAATCTCTAAATTGTGTGTTTACAAAACTCCTTTGTCGAGATAGGGACATCAATTACAACAATTAAATGGCTTTAATTTCACCTGTATCTTCATCTATTTAAAAGAAAAATGAGAATTACTAAACTGTTAAAAGAGTTAAAGTAAAATATGCAAGGAAGAATTTCTCACAAATATTTCAATCGCACATTGCAAGCATTTATTTTTTCCCAAACATAGCAAAGAAATAGATGCCAAAATACAGGAGTGAAATTTACCAGATGTCCAACAGCCTCAAGCCACACAGATATTGGTCAAAACTTGAAAATTCACAGATGTAAGACAGTCTGTTATTCTGCTTCTAGCACTATTTCCATTCCAGTAAAACCACTGAAGTGTATGACATCAGATAAATCTATTTATATTTTAATTTTGTAATTTTGATTAAATGGAGACTTTCAATTTATAGTATATAAGCATCATGTCACTAATTCTAGTTATGCCATTTTATCCATCATCATATGGATGGAATAAAATATTTCATACACTTAGTAACATACAAATGTAGATATTCTCAGCTAAATAAAATTTATTAATTAATTTCTTAAATCAAGTTTGTTTTAAATAGTGTTTTGTAAAAATGCAACAAAACATATTAATAGACTTTTAAGGTAGAATTTATTATTATTTTTAATGAACATGCATTGAGTGCCTACTATGCAGCATGAATTGTGCTACACACTGTACCAGGACAGCAAAATCTTGTTTCCTCCTTTCGTAGAGATTACATTCTATTAGGAAAGGAGTCTCATAGATCCCTTCTTCTTGACTGGATAGACAAATAATGTCTTTTGCTTGTTGTATTAATGCTTTAAAGGAAACACGTAAAGGACTGAGATGAAGAATAATGGGTGTGGGAGTGGCAAGGCCTACTTTAGACAGGTTGTTGAGGGAAGTTCTTTCACTTAAGAGATGGCATTTGTGCCAAGATGCAAGTTATGAGGTGCTGGTCACGTGAAGATTGCAGGAGGGAGCATTACAAGCTGAGAAAACACCATGTGCAAAGGCCCTGAGGAGGGAAAGGACTTCCTGTGTATGGAGGACTGAAATCATCTTATGTGGTTGGAACACAGTCATAGGAAGAGAGACTGGAGAGAGTCAATGGGCCATGGCAAAGAGTTTAGACTTTATTCTAGGGGCGATGAGAAACCATTAAAATTCTTTAAGATGCAAAGCATGTGATTAAATATGCATTTTTAGGAGAAGAGTTACTGGCCTGTAAGGGTGAGAACAAATGACTGAGGAGTAAACCAGGTGATCCAGTTAGGAAACTTAAACTAATAGGGTGAGAGATGATTGCAGCTTAGCGTAAGGGGTTGGCAGAGGAGAACAAAAAAAGAGGGGAAAAGGGGCTGCCCGAGTGGCTGAGAGGTTAAGTTTGCCTGCTCTGCTTCAGCAGTCTGAGGTCCCCTGGTTCAGATCCTGGGTGCAGACCTACGCACCACGCATCAAGTCGTGCTTAGAGTCATCCCACATAGAAGAACTAGAATGACCTACCGCTAGGATATACAACTATGTACTGGGGCTTTGGGGAGAAAAAAAAAAGGAGGAAAGTTGGCAACATATGTTAGTGCAGGGCCAATCTTCCTTACCAAAAAAAAAAAAAAAAACAAAAAACAAAATAAAAGAGGAGAAAATTATGTTGCTGCACTTCCGAGATGGAGTTGATAAGGGTAGTTGACTGACAGGATGTGAGGATGGTTATGAAGGAAATGGAAAATTACAAATGATTTCTAGCTTTCAAGCTTGAGTAACAAAGTGGACTGTGTTGTTCTTTACTGAGATAGGGAAGGTTAAATTGAAGGAGTGATAACAGGTTTGGGTGAAGGGAAAATTGGGATGGGGAAATAAAAGGTATTTTTTGGACAAGTGAACTTTGAGAAATTTGTGAAATTCCATCTACATGGAAATGTCAGTGCAAAGTTGAATGTGTGAGTGTGGGCCTGGAAGAGCATTCTGGTCTGGGTCTATACTTTTAGGAGTCATTGTGTTAAGACAATATTTAAATCCATAGGAATTGATGGCATCACTTAGGAAAACATTTTAGAAAGAAAAGAGGACCAAAAAGCTGGCTGTAGGATGCAGACTATTTGTAAGTTGGATCTAGGAGGAAGGCAGAGCATTTGAATCACATCATACTGAATCTGCTGAACTAACATCAAAAACGCAAAGAGAAGAAGAGAAAAACATTTATCAAAGATAGGATATGAGATGAGTTTGATAAATATTATCTCATTTAATTCTTCTGAAGTCCACTCAAGTTATGCACCGTTATACTTAGAAAAACCAACATTTATGTAGGTCTTACTATGTTCAAAATACACTTCTAAGCCTTAGGAAACTGATGCATAAAGGGATTAAACATAAATAACCTTTGAACCTCTTCTCCTAACCACAGTGTGATGCGGTCTTCTTATATGATGGCTTTGGTGAAAGAGAATTGAAAAAAGAACCAGTTATTTTACAACGAAGTATTCCTAGAAGGAGAATCTACACCTTAGGATATTTCCTCTGGCATTTTGGCCCTTGATGAGACATCAGGGGCATAGACTCCTGATGAGACATTTCAGCGAGGCCAGGAAACGCTACAGAGCAGAGAGGAACAAAATGACCAACTGTATTTATGAATCTTACTTACTTTCTGTAATATTGAATCAGTTATGCTTTAAACTAATCCCTTTAGTTGTGCTGAAGATCCTATCACCTCTCTCCTCTTTAGTGACATCACTACAGCAATTAACTCCTTCATCTCTTGGGTCACCAGTTCGACCATTCTCATAGAACACAAACGATAATTTATCCATATTCAAAATAAAAAGGAACAAAACTCCTTTGACCCATATCCCTTTTCAATTTAAGTATTGTCTACAATTTTTTTTTCATTTTGTCTTGAATGAACTCCAAAGATTGTGGGTTTTTTGGTCCCCAAGGCCATTTTTGCCAAGGTAAACAATAATGTCCACATTACTAAATTAAATGTTTGAGGTTCAGTTCTCATGTAACCCATCAACAACATTTGGCACAGTTGATGACTACATTATCCTTGAAACAGTTCATTCACTTAGTATAGCCCCTGTTTCACCAGCTACTCATTCTCAATTTCCTTTTCTGTTTCCTACTAATATTCCCAAGCTTTCAACCTTGGCATGCCTAAGAAACCTCATCTGTTTCATAGTACAAATACTACCTGGAGGATCTTATCATGCTCCATAGTTTTAAGTACTACTTGTATCCTCATGGCTTCCAGGCTTATATGCTCCTTTAAAATCTAGATGAATACAGCTACTTAGAAAACATTTTCGTGTGAGTGTCTACTAGGCATTTCAAACTTATGATATGCATAACTGAACTTGGGATCTTTCTTTCTAAATTTTCTCCTCCTTCCATCCCACCAAACCCAATAACTCCATCCTTACAACTGATAAGGCCAAAAATAAAAACAAAACTTCAGATTGACATTTGATTTATCACACCTTTAAAGCATCAGCAAATCCTGTGGGCTTGACCTTAAAAATTTATCCAGGGTCTGTTCACATATAAACAAGGAAGACTTTGAAATAATTAAATACTATGTTATTAAAACTGGGCAATCACACAGTGAAACTAGATAGAAGTTTCATGATATCTTTTATTTTCTTTCTTCCAGGTGAGAGAAAAAGACGTAGAGATGAAAATATATCTGTTAGCCTCCCACTGCTGCTGGAAAAAAGTTACCACAAATGTAGTGGCTTAAAACAGTACAAATTTATTATCTTACAGTTCTGGAGGTAAGTGGCCCCAAAAGGATCTCACATGGTTAAAATCCATGTGTTGGCAGGTTATTGACCCTCCAGGTTCTTTCTGGAGGCTCAAAGGGAGAATCTATTCTCTTGACTTTTCAAGTTTCTAAGGGTTGCTCATTTTCCTTAGCCAGTGGTCCCGTTCCGTCTTCAAACCTAACAGTCACATCACTCTGACCTCTCCCTCCATCATCACATATCCCTATCTGACCCTCTTGCTTCCCGCCTTCACTTAAAAGGATCCTTTTGATTACATTGGTCCCACCTGGTTAGTCCATGCAATATCCCCATCTCAAGATCCTTCAATTAATCACATCTGCAAAGTCTCTTTTGCCATGTAAGGTAGCATATTCACAGATTCATGGGATTAGGACATGGGCATCAGTGGAATTCTATCTCATTTTTCTGCCTGCCACAATTTACTAAGTGGTCTCATTGGGTAGAAGTTAGACACTAGGCAGAGTTGCACAATACTGCCCCCTCTAACTGCTGAGCACAAGTACCAGTGGAGTCCCTGATGCACGTAAGGTGCTAAATCAAATATTAATATCTATTTTAGAGAACTTTTTCACGTAGTGATCAACTGGTATAAATTTTTCAAATAAGATAAACCTTGAAATTTCAGTTACTTCAAATAACAAGAATGAAATAAGTAATAGTATAATTACAACTAAAAGGCTCTTTAGGGGGAAAAAAATATAGTTTAAATCCTCTATTGTTATGCATGAAAAGCAGAGATTCAGGAAAATTAGTGGCCTGTCCATGATGGCACAACTGATCAATGACACAGTTGAAAGCAGAACCAGGGCTCATTTCTATCGAATGTCTGAGATTTGAGTGTCTTCAAATCTAACTACACTCAGTTGCCCCCAAAGAATAAATGGAAAATGCACTCACCCTCTCTTCTCCTAACAGTTTCCTTTCATTTATTTCTATATTATGGTGATTTTCCCATACGATTATCTTACATCTACATTTTCCTAAAAAAGAGATAAGAACTTTCAAGATATTTGCATGATCTTAACTATTTAATGTAATATGATAAGAGAAACAATTGTATTTAAAACAAGTTTCTCCCTCTTTGAAGGAATTAAATGTTACTTGATGTCAGATGTTTTCCATTTAAGAAGCTTATTTCAAATAATTATTTGGAAAGAGACGATTAATGGGTTTATTTTTGAATTGCTACTGTGAAACTATTATAATTTAAATGCGTTCTGACCTCGTATTCTTAAATGAAGCAGAGCCCAAGGATAAATAATTTGAAATACATGAAATTGACTTGTGACATTTTAGATGGCAAGATACTTTTAAGTCCTATTTCATTCATGTTTATGATCTCTTAAAGTGTTTGAAGTTCTGCTTTTATTTCTGATAAACCTACCAATTTAAATTCACAAAGACAAAGTAATTGTATAATTTAGGTTGTTGTGGTTATTGGATTAGTTCCTCTTCTTTGTGAAAGCATAACTCAAAGAACTCTGTGATGGCAAAGACTTAGCAGAGAAAGGCAACCAGTTATTCTGTCACTTCATAATGGCAGCTTTTTATCCTCCGACCCAAGGTCAATTGCATTGTCTTTGGTGAAAGATAGAGAACTATTGCTAAGAGAGATTTTAGTGGGCAGCAATTCTGAATCTATTTCCTCTGATGAAATGTCAATAGCTTTCTAGGACAAAATGTAGTTTTTCTAGAAACAAAGGTGAAATTGGTTTGAAAATGTACTCCACAAATCAATCCCCTTCAATATAAAACATTTGAGAAAGAAAAATTAGCAAGTAATCCACTATGCTGTTATGTTTCCATCTTTTTATTTTAATTCATCAAACATATTGCATTTTCTCCAAAAAACCAATTTAGGGAAGCATTGATGTTCTTCTAATGGTTTTAAAGTCATAAAACTTGTAGTAAAAAGTCAGCTGCTATGAACCTGGAAATCCTTGAAAACTAACAAGAGACAAAATCTTCTGAACGGATAGACTCATAGGATAATACACGTTACATGGCACTATAGAAAAGAAACTGGAATATTAATAAAACATTTATGTATATACTCAAAATAATATATCCCTAAAGATGATATTTTAGAATTATGGTAAAAAGCATATTTATCATTTATAGGAATATCAAATTCCACCTTCCAAAATTTTTTTATTAACATCATTAAATTTTCCGAAAGCTTCTCTTGTTCATTTTTTAAAAATGAAATTCTTTTTTCTCAAAACAGTAAAGATGTAACCCAAGCAAAACAGATGTCAATTTTAGTTTTCCTTATAAAAATCTTAAACTCCTTATAAATTTTTTCGTAAGAAGCATTAGTGGCTAGTCAATTTCCTGAAAACTGTTTGCAGTACAGACAGTCATATGGTATAGGGAATTCTGATATAAAATAGTCAGTTCCTAAATGTATATGTGAAAAGGGATTTCAGATGGAAATATGGCAGGGAACAGAAGGAAGAGAGGCAGGTAAAGGAAAGGTAGAAAAAGGAAAAGCCACAAATAACCCTAGATTATCTTTGTTCAGGAGGACAGGTCTCAGGCACCAGAAATAGCTCAGATGATCTTGGTCCCTTGACCAGTACAGTGGTAAATCTATTCTGGAGATGAGCAACTGAGCAGTGAGCCATCCTCCCACAGGACACACAGTGCCACCAACATGATCCTCACGAAATAGCAAGAGGTTTTGGAGGATCATTTCAAGTTCTAATAGCTCATTAGGGCAATTCTGGGCCTCTTGCGCTCCTGGATCCCCAAGTGGCAGGAGCCCATTGAAGGCCCAGCTACCTAGTACACTGCTTTGCACAAAGCTGTCCTGTGAAATATTCAGATGTGGGAGAGCTTCTGGTACACAATGGACTGTTATGAGCTAAATACTGGATCCCGGGGAGCAACCTCTTGAACCAGGACAGGAAGAGCCTGAGTGTCTGTCCAACTGGCAGTGTCACTTGGATCTCCAGTAATGTCAACACAAACACAGAGCACATGGAGGATGCTCTGCTCAATAATTCAGCTAGAAGAGGGGCCAGTCCAGTGGCATAGTGTTTGGGTTCTCAAGCTCTGCTTCAGCCACCCAGGGCTCACAGGTTCAGATCCCAGGTGTAAACCTACACACCACTCATCAAGCCATGCTGTGGCAACATCCCACATAAAAAATGGAGGAAGATTGCCACAGATGTTAGCTCACTGACAATCTTCCTCAAGCAAGAAAAGAGGAAGATTGGCAACAGATGTTAGCTCAAGGCCAGTCTTCCACACCAAAAGAAAAGAATTCAGCTAGAAGAGAAGGCATTGGATCCACACACAGAAGACATCCAACCCTTTCTGGAAAGAAGAATATTCATCAAGACTACCACCAGAGAGTTACAATGTCATCAGGGGCTTACCAAAAGTGTCAGGGCCAATAAGGATTGACCTACTGTTTCTGCTTCTATATAACTAATCTACTTCAGGCTTAGAAAACAGACTCCAGTGAATACCTAGGTCAATTAATCTCCCATCCACATCTGCCTTAAGAAAGTCTTTAATTTTCCTCTTCCTTCTTTCCCGCCAAGGTCAGTTGTGTTCCCCTGTGCAACATATTGGTATGGCTTCATATTAACTTTGAGAAGCTTTGTTCCTGAACATCTGTTCAGAAATGAGAACCACATGGACCTCTTGCAGAAGTCAAGACCATCATGGAGCTCATGTGATCGATTCCAGTAACTCCAACAGCCTTTCCTTGTCCATCCTGTACTAAATAACTGAGTTCTGTACTTCTATGTCAGGCAGCTGGAGAACTATCCCCATCCCACCCATGTAGTTTTCACATATTCCTTCAGTCTTGCTCTGTGGAGTGACAGTCAAGGTGAAGCTGATGTGATATGGTATATCCTCAGAAAGAGCTCTGGTACCATGAAAGATAATGTCTAAGACTGACAAGTTAGGGGTTAGAAATTTAGTTGTCAAACCTGTTGTTGGATATGAGTTCCTGCTATAGCCTGTAATGACTGTTTTTTATTAAACTAAATAGACATTTTCACCTCTATCTTTATCCAAATAATGCAAATCGAGGAAAAGACACGGTCTTTGGTGAGTAACAAGAAAGTTAGGAAGAGCTCAGCAGCTATAATCATTCCAATGGCAAAATGTGTTTGTCTTTCAGAAGGTCTGCCTATCTTCCTTCTAGCAGTACCCATATGTTTCAACTCATCTGATCCATGAGAATAGAAAATAGTGATGTGAAAATTTATGTCCATCTATATAATGGACAACCCATTTATAAAAGTAGAAAAACAATATATTTAGCTATTCTTGGGTACTGCAGTGGCTCCTCTCACTATTATCCCCTGGTGATTCACTAACAAAATTTCTGTTTTCTGTCCCCATTATGCTAGGCTTGATTAGGCTAGAGGTCTTTGCTCCAGAGAACAGAAAAACAATTCCCTTTAAATAGAAGTTAAAATTGCCATCTGGCCTCTTTGGGATTCTTATGCCTCTGAATTAACAAGCAAAGAAAGGGGTGGTTGTACTTGCTGGGGAGATTGGTTTGCTACTATACAATGGAAGGAAGAAGCACTGGAAAGTAGGAGACCCTCTAGGTGTTGCTTATATGTTAAAACTATCCTAAAATTAAAAGTTTATTAAAAAGTTGAATATAACTTCTCAGGAATCTTTGAACTTGGTGATATCATAGGCCAATATTTGGCTAATACTTGGTTAATATTATATAGATTTTCATTCCCACAGTCAAAAAGAAGTTGAAATTTCCAAAACAGCAGTATTTACTATCTGGCAATGTCTTGATTCTAATTTGTCACATAAGATATGTTTCAAGGCATTTAAGATTTTGATAGTTTACTTGAGATTATATTTGATGAAAACATTCTATAGAATAACTTGAATTGATCACTGATAATCTTTTGATGGTAGGATAACACCAATTTCTGGGTGCCTGGATAGCAGAATGAAGACAGCACAACTTACATGATATTATATATCATATCATATCATATAAGAAAAAATCCTGAAAGAACTGATGAAATACCCTACTTCAATGTCTGTACTCCATTATATGGGTCATTAAAGGCTACACATTTGTGATTTATGAAATAGTGAGAAAAGAATCATCAGAAAAAGACCAGAGGATATTGGTGATAGTTTCATACACATCTAACAATAAAGTAAAAGAGGCAGAGACAAGCTACCCTTTTTATACTCAAGGACATAATCACCAAAGTTGCTTTTACTTTCATCATGGTGAAATGTCTATACGTGGGCTGATGAGTAATGATGACAAATGTTCCATCCATTCCTAGGACCCTGCTAACTCAGTTCATTAAATGTATTCAGCTAATGAAGCTGAGGTCACAAGATCAATTCCCCTGTGGTCTTTATATTTTCCTAACTGCCATCACATGAAATCATTTAGAGAATTCAGACTGGAAATATATAGGCATTCAGTCTAGTTAGGCATCTTAATTAGGTCAGTCCCCTGCCATCAGAAAGAAGCAGCTCTTTGAAAGCATTTTGTACAAAAGCTTTTAAAAAACAGTTTGTTTCATTATATACCATTTAAACAACTACTTTCTCCTAATTTATATTTTAATATGCTAATCTGAATACCAAATTATTCTATTAATAGAAATGATGGGGTCACATAAACTTGTAATTGAAGCAACAAATTTATCCCATTTTCCTTTTTGCTTTTTGGTTAATTTTCCATTTGTCCTTCAGATGGTGAGAATGAAGTAGCCAAAATGATATTTAGGTCATACAGACATCTTTCTCAGTTATTGATATTTCTACTTGTGTTGATAAAGAGGGTTTAAACATTGACATGTGCTTAATGATTATAGATGATAGATATGTGATAGATAACAACATAGTGAAAATGTATTTTAAAAGTCATGGATTTATGCTGATGAGTTATCAACTCATGTAATGGATACATGGCTTATTATTCATATACCAAAGTCCAATCCAAGCTCACCCGAGAGAAAAAAATTCATTTAAAAATTATTATGTTAATAATTACAAACATATATTAAATTAAATTCGCTAAAATAATTCAACATAAACATGATTTTGGAAATGGATAAGCATTCATTGATCAAGGACATTCTTTCCTCTGGAAAATAATTACAAGTTGAATGTGAAGGGTAAAACAATATTTGTATGATGTAGATTTATAATGTATAATATAAGCTATAATAATACAATTTATTATTACAATATTTATAATTTATATCATTTCCTCAATAAGGACATAGGAAAAAGAGAAAATATTTACAGATTTACATTTTTCATCACTAGTTTTTGAAATACTAAAGTAAAATTGTTTATAGACTATTTCACCTCTGTCTTATACACACAATACACACACATATTTATATATTTATGTCCTAGTAAATTTTAGTAAGGGAAATTCAAATATAAAATATGTAAATTTTGATGCACATTGTGTTAATTTATACTTAAAACATTGCTGGGTGTACAACATTTTTCTTACTATATAGCAGTGCATGAGGAGACCCCATATAGTGCAGGGATTAATATCACATAGTAAATATATTAAAGGGTAGAATAACTAGGCCTCAGGCTCATGGTTACTGGAGTAAGACTTCGTGTGTTTAAGTCCAGGTTCTATGACTTATCAGCCATGTAACATTAGCTTTGTTTATGTTTCTAGTACTTCACATCACAGATGTCAATTAGACTAGTCCCTACCTCTTTATATTTTAACCTCTTTAAGTTTTATTGTGATGTTTAAATGAGTTAATACATGAGAAGTGTATAGAGTGGTGTCTGGCACCCGATAGCATTATATATGTATTTGTGTGTATTTTTATTCTGTCACCACGATCATTATCACATCATAAAAATAAATACAACTATTTTATAAAGAATTTGAACTGTATAGTTTGTTAAAGTTATTGACTCTAGCCACATATATAAAAAAGACCCCCAAAATGGGTGCTAAAACACCGGATGATAAGCAGGTGATATTGTAGAGACCTGAGGAAAGTGACAGCATGCCGACATTGTATTTGGGGGACAACATAGATATTAATGAGTATAGGGGATCCATTCCATGATCTCCTTTGGGAAGAGCTAGTCTGCTAACATCTTTCTGATCAAAGAGAATCAACCGCTAGTTTTCCCATACAGGTATCAGTTTTCTCTCTCAGGCATCAGTGGCTAAAAACTCAAGTTCACTATGCCTATGCAATGATTAATACAGTAGAGTGATGTTGACAAAATAAATGAGTGAAACATCAGAACATAGGTACAAGTATAAGCTAGTTTAAGGCTCAATTGTCTATACACACATACAGGCACACACATCACAAACCAAAAAACCCCACGCAAACACATACATGAGTATCTACCAATTTAGCACTATATATACATGTAGTCCATTGTAATTTATTCCTCTGACTGCAGTAGACCTTGCCCTCTTTTCACTAAACCCTGTCAATCCACTTCCCACTTGGTGGCCACCTGCCTTTTTGGAGCTTAAGATTTAGAGAGAACAATTTGGTTACAATAACTTGCTCTAACCCTATAGTCCTAATTAATCCTAATTGAATTTACAAGATCCTGGATTAAAAGAACTTTCTTATTTCACAAAAGAAGGAGAATGTATATAGTTTGCTAATAGAAGAAGAGGTGACAAAGGAACTAAAATCTTTTAACACTGATATATTAACACGGACTGGAAAGAGAACAAGGTTTAAAGTACCACTAGAAGTTTGCGAACATGCATTTTTGCAAAAGACAACCATCTCCATCTTTTGTTTCCTCTACTGATTCACAATAACTCTGTAGAAAGAATTTGCTACCCCAGAACAGTTCTATTAAACTTATCCATTTCTGGGCTCAAATCAGGCTCTTATATTCATCCCCCTTCATTACGTTTCCATTATAATTAGAGAATCTATCGCCGTAATTTGCCAACTGGGAAATCTTTGCTGGATGATAAGTCTAAAGCTACCTGATGCTCTTCTCAGTGTGGTACAACCATCTTAAATTTCTCTGATGCAAATTTTGCAAAGAATCAGGCACTTACTTTCCTTTATCTCTTATGTACACCAGTTAATGTAAAACTGACCCATCTGTTTGTTGTTTTCACAGCCCTTATGAAATAGATTCTTAATGTCGTTTTTAATGTTTGTTTACTTTTATAGCTAATTATGGATATATATTTTTAAAAATATTATTAAAACTTGAAAATATTAGCATGTTTTATGGTCAATTTTAGTCCTTTGCATTTTAGTCCTAAAATCATCTACAACTTTCCCTGAATAGATTTTAGCTCTACCACATGTGGCTATATTTCTAAGTGCTATTTACTTCATTTGCAAATGGCTTTTCTCTTTATATGGTCAATGCATGGGGTGCAAACCAATTATCAAGGCAAATGGAAGTGATATCTGCACAGTGCAGCTTTTTACAGAACTTCAAGTCTACTTGTTCAAATGCTAAATTCTTGGTCCACTTCACTTTCACATTTATAAAAAGGCAAAACAGTCCACAATTATGTATATATACTTACACACACATATATAGACACACACACATATACACACACATATATACACAGGATGATCCTCACCTCTGTATATTTTACAGAATTTACTAATTTTGCATTTTCAAAATTTTGAATACATATGTCTCCTTCTTTTGACCAATATATTATCATCAGATGTCCCCCACTGATTAATCTTGCTCACTTACCAAGGTTAAGACTAGGGTATGGAAGATAAGTTTAAGTATCATTTTTAATTAGCTATGGGTCAACCTCAATTACCACCATAAAAATTATAAAACTCATAGTGGCAAAGGTATTGGGCAAAAGAAAATTGATTCAGTCGGTAGAAGAAAACAAAAGACAACATAGTAATTGGAAAACAAGCAACAAGATGATAGAAACAAATGCTAAATTATCAATAACTAAAATAAATGCAAAGGTTTAAAGTAATTGGTTAAGGGGAGAGGAACTATAATTTGACTTAAAAATAATTCATCATTATGTTTCTTCCACAGAAACATTTAAAAATTCAAGACACAAAAAGCTTGACAATAAAATTATAGAAATTAATATATATTTATATAAAATTAAAGAAAACAAATCGGGAAAGTGAAGTTTTAATGTAATCATTGTCTAAATATAATATACACACAGAAAGGTGTACAAATCAAAATATATAGCTTGATACATTTCCATTAAAAGAAGAAATGGACCTATAAATTCCTCTTTGAGAGCTTCCAATGCTATACATTAGTTTTGCATGTTTTTAAATGGAATCACATAGTATCCACCATTTTGTGTCTAGTTTTATTGCTCCAATTTTTGTTTAAAAAATTTACCGAAGATTTTTCATTTAATTATAGTTTGTTCATTCTCATAGCTCTCTCATGTTCCACTGAATTTATTGCTGTAAAATAAATTACCCCAAAGCATCGAGGCTTAAAGAAACAAATATTTATTATCTCACAGTTCCTGTGCGTGAGGAATCTGGCAGAATAGCTGAGTGACTGAGGCTCAGGGTCTGCCCAAGGCTGCACTCAAGGTACGAGCCAGGGAGACAATCACCTCAAAACTTGAAAGGAGGAAAATCTGATTCGAAGTTAACTCACATGGTCCAGGATGGATGTTGTTCAGAGGCTAGGGTTCCTTGCCTTGTGAGCCTCTTCATAGTGCAACTCACAACATGGCGGCTGGCTTCGCTCAACGCAAGTGGGGACGTAGGATTATAATATCTATAAATATATGTTCCATGGATTTTTTAATTCTTCTAGATTGCTTAGTTATTCTCATTTCTTTGTATTTCCAAAGATATTAAAAGTAGTTTGTCAATTTATCTCAAATGCTATTCTTTAATTAATTTTCCTGCTAATTCCTTCAGTGTCTTTGTTGTTACTTGTCTTTTAGTGTAATTCTCTCTGCTGTAGTTTTTCATTTTAGTGACTTGTATTCTATTTCTTAATCCCATTCTTCACATGTTCTCACTCTGATGACAGCTTTTGCTGTTTATCATCGTTGCTATGGTAAAGATTTTTGACATAGATATGTATATTTGTTGTCAACTATTCATGAGATTTATAGAGGAGAGAAGTTAGTTATGAGTAGTATATTTCCTATTATTATTGAGACAAAGAAAGGCACCCCATGACAACCTGGAGCTGGCCTGGTAGATTTAGCTAGGAGTTGGCATTGCTACGAGCTGGTCTGGCACTCACAGCTGGGCTTTGGTGTTCTCCTATTGGACATAAGCAGTTCTAAAGAACATGTACACCAGCCAGGGCAGCTCTGATTACGATGGATCAAGGCAAAAACAGCAAGACTACCCAATCCTGTCGGAATATAGGCCAAACATGACCATTATTCAAGCCACAAAACTCCCCTTCCCCTTTGATATGAATGATTGTTGCTTCTTTAACAATTACAGTTGTGCCTCGGTCTTGTCTTCCCTCCCTCTAACTAAGACTTACCTAATACTCAATCATAGAATTACCCCTACTTCCTGACAGCATCCAATCCAGAGTAAAGCCTCACTCCATTAAATCCTCCCACAATCACCTAGCATAACCCACATCCTATAAATCCTTTCTAATACTCATTTAATGAACATCCCACAATTTCCCATGTGAGTGTTCTCCCTTGATGCAACAAGAAATAACTCAACTTGTTCAACTACACTTGTGTTCCTGGTTGTCTTTGGGTGGAGGGCGTTGATATTAACTAATATAAAAGTCATTTATAGGAAATAATTCTATACTGGATTTTTTTCACAGATATGAGATAAAAAGTTTACTAGAGGAAGCAATTTGTTTTGTAATTCGAACTTGTTTGCAATTTTCCAGATTAATTAAAAGAAGTGGACTGTTTATATTTTGCACACTTTTAAAGTAATATTTACATCAAAATTTTTATTATTTCAAAAAATTTAAATGAGTCAATGCTTAATGAAAAATACTTTTCTGAACACTAATGTTGATGAAAATATCAACATACTGAATAAATAAGGGAACAAACATTTTATCAGGGTTTGTTTGTTTAAGAAATCTACTTGTCCCTATGATGCTTAAGTTTCTAATCAGATGCAAATATTCACCTTTGAATATCTGCTAGTTCTTTTCCCTAGAATAGATTATTTTATAAGAAACTAGGAAAACGCGAACATTAAATGGCAAATACAATGCAATATCTTTATAAAGTTGCCTTTATGTGCGTTATCTAATGCATACACAGTCTCACATTAATATATTTTATTTTCTCAACACAAACAGTTTTCATGGGTTTTATGTACATTATACTATTTATGAAGTTTAATGTGATTCAACATAATAAAGGCGTTTGCATTTCAACGGAGTCCTTCAGTAGATTTTTGTGCCAAGAAGCTTACATTGCTATATAATTCATTTGCTTCTTAGCAGTCTCTGGACAGGATATTTCATGACCTGCCCTTATTACTCTGTGGCACTTTACTCTCAGACACTGCACACTTAAAGACTAAAAAGCCAACTGTCTTTATGATAGAAAGTACCGCTACACTTCTCACTCTCTGCTGAATTATCAGATAAATTTCTTTTACATTCTCTTTATCTTACAATGAACACAAAACTCAGTCCTCCTCTTGTCCTCACCACCATTTCAACCTACTGTGCCAATGGCCCCATAATTCTATTGCATAGACAAAAATCTCAGATTATTTTTCTTTAAAGCATGAATTCACTCCAATTGATTATTTACTTTTTCTATCAGCAACAAACTAGGTAAGTTGAAACTTTGTGTTTCAAGGCCAGTAATGACATCATTATTTTTTCATCTTACTTGACCTCTCTGTAGATTTTGACATTATGGACAATACTCCCCTTCTTATGACCCTTTTTCTCCCAGTTTCTGTGACTCAGCTTTTGCCTTTTTTTTTCCTTTTGGGTGTTGTCTTTAATTCCCTGTTAGATAATCTCCATTCTCTTTCAGATAAAGACAGAAGTTTTCAAAATCTGCAGTGATCTCTTTCTGTCTTCGCTCTTCACACCCTCCACCTAACTACATTATAGGCTTTTTTAATCTAACATACCAACAGTAAACTCTAGAGTATCTTCTAAAATATGCTCTTCTCTAGTGTTCTCCAGCCACATAGAGGGCACCGCTTCCATGATTCATCTCTGTCTTTACTCATATCTATTAAACCATCACGTCCTGCTGATCTTGCATCCAAAACATATCACAAATATGCCTTCCTCTCTCCGTCTCCTTGGCTAAAATCCCAACAAAACTTCAATGTGTCTTGCAGCTACACTGCGGCAGCAGCTTCCTAACAACTCATCCTACTTTTCTATTACTCCCCTCACAAACTCTAAAGGATAGTGCTGCTTCTAGCTTTGGAATCCATTTCTTTCTTACTTCTTTCTAAAAAAAAATATAGAATTTAAAATGGTGCTATTTTAGAAGGATTAATACCAACTTCATTTAAAAGAGGTCTACTCGGCTTGATAAAAATCCACACATCACATTCCCACAGGGCAGGGTTTGTTTAAAGGATCAGTGAGTGAGAACAATTGGGCAAATCAGAACCAGCAAGCTACCATTTGGGAATGTGTTTGAGCTTCAGAGAAAGTAGAATGGAGATTTTTGGTTTTCGCAGAATGTTTTTCTACTCCTATTTTTATAGCACTTGTTTTTGTACCGCCTAGAATACAGAGTGGTCCTCTACAATATAAAAGAGAGACCACAGCATCTGGATGCGTAGAACTTTAGCACCTTCCCAGTAGACTGAGAACAAAATAGGAGTCCTTTACTTTGGCTTAAAAGCCCCATGTGGGTTAGATTCAGAAAAAGTCAACAGAGAGGAGCTAACTGAAGCCAGGGTAATGAATGGCTCTGGCTAAGGGAAGAGTGGCTTGTAAACAATGGAAATTCTTAAAAATATCAACATTAAAATGCGGACTTAGGAAGAAGAACTATAAAAAGACAACAAGTAAGAAAACCAATAGAGTTAGGAAGGAAACACGAAAGGGCATTTTATGAAGAAGAAGGAGGAGGAAGAGGAGGAGGGGGAGGAGGAGGGGAAGGAGGAGGAGGAGGACAGGGAGGAGGAGGGGGGAGGAGGAGGGGGAGGAGGAGGGGGACTAGCAGGAGGAGGAGACGGAGAAGGCTGTGCCAAAAACTGCATTTTAAGAAGGAAATGGTGATTGGCAGTGTAAAATTGCTGTGTGGCTTCCAGTTCAAGGTGACTGACTAAACAATTTTCTCATCTTTTGTGTCAGTCAGCTCAGTCAAGATGCCATAACAAAACAGTATAGACTAGGCGGCTTAAACACAGAGATTTATTTTCTCACAGTTCTGGAGGCTATAATTCCATGATCAAGATGCCAACATGGCCAAGTTCTGGTGAGGAATCTCTTCTGACTTATAGAAGGCCCCATCTCTCTGTATGCTCACATGACCTCTTCTTCATGCACACACAGAAAGAAGGAGAGATAGGAAGAGACAGAGACAGAGAAAGACTTATTTTATGAGGACACTAATCGCATCATAAAGTGCCCACCCTCATGGCCTCATCTAAACCTAATTATCCTCCAAAGGCTCCATATCTAAATTCCATCGCATTGGGAAGTTAGGGTTTCAAAATATGAATTTTTGGGGCACACAAACATTCAGTCCATAACTCCTTTCCTCCCTGGCAAAATCCCACTGCAATGACAGAATAAGCAACAAACAAACAAATAATCCCATGGTAGCCTGGCCTACTAGGAAGGATGCCATAATAGACTAGAAACATTAAAATATTTCTGGAATTTATGAAGTGGATGACATCTGATTATTGGGGAAACATAATAGAGCTGAAGGAATTAGAACTCAGTATAGGCAAATTAGTGGAAATACGGCAAGAGATTTTTTTTTTAAGAAACGGAGAAAAGAAACTTCCAAAGATCACAAATAGAAACAGCTTGCTTCAAAGTCAACTAGAGAAAAATTGGTGAAATGATTTATCAGTAGGAATATAGAATAATGACCCATCCCTAGCTGGAAGTTGAATACCTACAGAATTTTTCTCTAGAATAAAATCCAAAAACTATAAAGAACAGCTTTATCAATAAAAGCTATGGGGAGATTTTGCTGTGGGGAGACTTCACTCTAGGCAGTTTGTTATGAAAGAATAAAGCTAGAACAAGGCCACATATAACGTTGTAGAGGAGGAAGAAATTTTCCCCCACCCTTGTAGGTTCTTCTGGCTGGTCTAAGAATTAAATTGACATGAGACAGAATAACAGGAGAAAATCAAACAAAGTTTAATAACATGTATACATGGGAGAAACTCAGGAAAACTGAGTAACTTGCCAAAATGGCCAAAGTCACCACAATAAATACCATCTTCAGCTAAAAACATAAGAGGATGTTGAGGTTGTAGTTTGGAAATTCAAAGGGGAGGAAGGCAATTCAAATGGAGATAGGAAAATAAATGTTTAGTAAACAAACATTTGCCATACCTTACAGAGACAATGAGACACAGAGAAGACTTTGATCAAATGGGCCTTGCTAGGTTTCTCCCTGTCTACCACGCCTCGTTCATGTCACTCTATAGCTGTCTATGGTGATAGCTCCTTCCTGGAACAGGCCTTCTATCTGAAATTCTTTTAAGCAGTTAGGGGAAGGCCAAATTTTCTTCTGAGTCCTTTGTTCTTAAAAGCAATCAAGCCAAAAAAATACATTTTGGGGTAGAAAATACTGCTCCCCTAAAACATTATGTGATACTGCGATAGACAGAGATCTTCTAAACCTGGAAGGTGACCTCTCTAAAACAGAGAATAGAGAGCTGGGCTGTGAATCCCAAAACATTCCTCATGACCAGGACACCAACAATCATCATTTGTGTTCTCTCTAGAGGAGAGTGATTTTACGTGAGGGGAGAAACCAATTCAAGCAATGGATATTGAGCAACTTTGAACATGTTTCATTAATATAGACAAGCAGTCGAATGAAAGAAAAAAGCTAGAACAAGGCCACACATAATGTTGTAGAAGAGGAAGAAATTTTCCTCTACCCTTGTAGGTTCAAGGGTGGTGGAGAAATTTATTAAATGTTTGAGAAAAATTACCATGCTAGATGGGCATCAAACTGGAACAAACTCCTCAAGACAAACCAAAAAACAAACTGGCATACCAATCTCTAAGAAGTAGTGTTTAAAATGAAAGGGAAGATATACACAGAGGGAAACAACAATCCAAACTGCTTCCATAAATATATTTTAGAAAATGTGACATCTATGTGAAAATAATTGTCTACCATTTTGAATAAGGAAACAGAAAGCAAGAATTTCTAGTAATTAAAAACAAGATTGCCAAAATACAAATATGCATCAACTGAAGGATTAATGATACAGCTGAAGATTGGGTTGGTGATATGCAAAAGCAAGTTAAGGGATTCCTCCACAGAAAAATGTTTTAAATGTACTCTGCTTATGTTCCATTTCAACCTTGCTTCCTCCTAACTCCTAATTTAGTCTCTGATATTCAATCACAGTTTTGCCTTCTATGTTGGTAAAGAAATCTTTAATTTTGTCTTGGATTTATTCTTTCTATTTTTACTTATGATTATTTCAGGGTAATTTGCTTACCCAAATCCAACTCATTAGGACCCAACACTAAAACATATGCATTTGAATAATGCTTTTTATCAGTTAGAAATCTTTTTTAGCGGAAGAATCAGAGTTAGTCAACTTGTGATCTGGAAATCAGCAGTCTCAGGGTTGACAGTTTAACAACATCATCAGCAGCTCAAAATCTATTCACTTGCTCTCTTGTCTTTAGAGTCTTGGCACTTTACCCACCTGTTCATTCCTTGTGTTCACAAGATGGCTGCTACAGCGCCAGAACTATTGTTGCATTCATGCGCTGAGGACAGAAACACAGTGCAAATGTAAACTCTTATCTCATGCATGTCCCTTTTATAAGGGAGAACTTCTCTGTAGGCTTCCAGAAGAATGTCGCTATTATTTCATGGGCATATGCCTGCCACTGCAAAAGAAGCAAGTACCTTCTCTCTTGAAATCAAGGTATCTTCACCCAGGACTTGAAAACATTTCAGTATTCTATTAATTGGAAAGGGAGTGGGAGAATGTCTGTTGGTTTGATAAGCATAAGAGCACAAGAGAAGTTCCCTGGTAGGGAGAAATAAAACAACAATAAGGACATACAGAATCCTTCCAAACATCTTGGCTGTGAAGTAGAGGAATGTAGCATTGTGGCAACAGAAGGAGAGATGGTATAAAGGGAGTATGTGTATATAGGTAACTGTTCATATGTATCCACACATATATACAAACACACACACATAGTTGCTGCTATTTTGCTGTTGTTAATGTCTAACCTTGAGCATGGATAAGAACCTGGGTTTAATCTCTTCCTTTCACTTTGATACCTATGGACATAGTTTCTATTTTGGCTCCCCATCCACAAAATGACAACACACAGAATGTCTTTTATTCTATGAAAAAACGCACTTTCACAAAAGCATTAGTAAACACTCCAAATTTCACAGATGGTTTTGTAAGCTACATGTAGGAGAAGATTTACATCATATATCCACAATAAATAATTTAAAATCCTCTGTTAGGCTTTTTTTCTTCTTTCAATGTCCCATGGTTATGATTAAATTATGCTCTGATTTGACAGAACAATTCTAATTTGTTCTAGTTTTTGAGAATGATTATTAAGAGTATCCTCTTCTACTCCTCAAGTGTCCAAGTCTAACCATGAACTCTACGTTTACCCTACTACACCTGGGTCAAATAACCAGCCATCAACTCAGGAGGGAGGACAAGGACAGGCAATTCCCTCTTTGAACTCAACTTAGTGGGATTTCCTTTCTCCCTTGCCATCACGCAATACTTTAAAATTTTCGTATCTTTATTTGCAAATAAACTTTTATTTAACTAAGTCTTGGGTTTGGCCAACATCCAGTTCTTAGGCACCATTTTCTGCCACAAAGAGATTTATTAAAATATATTCTCAACATAAGCACAAATCTATTAGAAGGGATTCTCATATCTCTTGCTAAAATATCACAAAGTCTCTCTGAACATTAAAAGGGAGGGAATGAGACAGAGAGAGAGAGGACAACTGATGTGTTACATTTATTTGGGTTTTCCCAAGACACATCTGTGTATCAGGAACTGAAGTTGAATTGAATAAAACTGAATATTTCAAAATATTCTTAAAAAGTGGATGTATTCTTCATTTTTAGTATGTTTTAGCTAGTCTGTCTGTATTACATATCATTGTAAGCTCCCTATTTAGTAGAGATTTATCTTTCAATGGAAATTGTAAAGTTTTATTAATCCTAAAAACAATGATTTTCTACAAATAAGGCAAATTCACATATTTTCAAACCATACTTTATGTTTAAAATAGATCTCGGCTTACATTTTTATGTTTAGAATCGACACACTTATTAGACTTAATGACATTATTCATTCTTACTTTGGTTCAGAGAAATCAAATTCTATCATAGATGGATTCTCTTTTCAAAATATGAGAGGGTCTTTTCACTGTTCACAAGCTAGTAAAAAATAATAATAATGATAATATAATAATAACATATAAAATTCATCTGTAAATCATACCTCTTCACAAACCAAAAATAAATTAGCATTAAATATTTTTCTAAAGGGTTAATTTCTTACAGGTTTCAGAAAATATTATGTAAGTTATAAAGACATATGTCAATGGAAAATATATTGTGGACCACATATTTGTTTCAAAATACTTATATATACCTCATGCATAAACATGAGAAAAAGTAAAATGAGTCTTTTCATTTTATTTTAAGATCTTAGTCTATTTTCTTTAACTCTATCCCAAACATGGATAAGGCCTAATTGATTTGGTTTCTTTATGTTTTTATATAACACATTTGATTTTTATCCTGATCATTTGAGATTGCTATAATATACAATAAGAATTGCTCGGTTGACAGCTATAGAATAGCTTTGAAGCAAAAATATATGCATAAATATAACTGAAAATGGAAGGAATCAGTATTCAAAAACAGAATCTGTCAAACAATTCTCTGTAACAATTCCAATCAAGGGCACTTCCCTAAATATTCCATTTAAAGTATACTTTGCTATTATAAATCACTCACATAAAATCAGAAATAGAATTCCAAGTACAGTTCAAGACATTTTTTATTCATGATAATCCTATCATTTCTTCACACCATTTCAAATGTTATTACCATAATCCCTTAAATATTTTTTGCTTTTAGCTTCTTATAATATCTTGGTATACCACGTGAAGAACATTTCAAACAAAAGAACATTTTCCACTTTATGATTAGATGAGAAATTGAGTTTCAAATAGATTCTCCTGATATATCTATATAATTTTTCTGGTTTTAAATTATATAATGTATTAAACTTTCTTCTCTTTTAGAAGTGAAGTTTGAATGATGCTATTTTTATCATATCTCACCATGAATTCTCTTCTAAACTAGCTGACATTATTATTCCTTTATTTTAAGCTTTGATTTCCTACTCTTTTATTTGCTAAATGGCCTTTATAAGCTTTGATCCTTTTTTGCCTGTTGTATGAAGAACTTAGTCTTTTAATTTATCATCTTTCACCTGAATCCTCCACTTCATTATTATTCCATTTTCTATAATCTCTTTATCTCTAAATAAGCTCTCTTTTTTTGCTCTTCTGTTTTCAAATGACACAAAACACATATTTTTGTGCTAATGCCCAAAGGAAGGTTTCAGTTTATACAAATTCTTAAGGTCCAATTCCTACTATTATTAAAAATATTTAGCAGCTACCCTCAAATAAATAGTCATTTCAATTTAAAACTGATCCAACAAAAGCATAATTTATTCTTTTCTTTTTCCTTTTTTTGTTTTTGAGGGCAATTAGTCCTGAGCTAACATCTGCTACCAATCCCCCTCTTTTTTTTTTTTTGCTGAGGAAGACTAGCCCTGAGGTAACATCCATGCCCATCTTCCTCTACTCAATATGTGGGACACCTACCACAGTATGGCTTGACAAGTGACACGTAGGTCCACACCCAGGATCCAAACCAGGGAATCCCAGGCCACCAAGTGGAACATGCAAACTTAACTGCTGTGCCACCAAGCCAGCCCCTATTCTTTTGCCTTTTTTATTGAAAGATTTTTTTCTACTGTTTTAGCTGGATTACTACACAAAAACAGTTGAAAAGTATTTTTGCTGGCTATATAAAGTATATAAAACACACACACAGAGAATGAGATTATGGATAAATGGAAACATTTTATATATATATGCACTAAATGACTAGATACCATCAATAATTAATATGTTGTATATAAAATGGTATCATTTGAAATAGACATGCATTTAAAATAGTTTAACAGTATGCAACTTTCTCCTTACAAGTTAATATCAATATTGTCAGAATCTCTATATTTTAGTATATTTATAAAATAGATATCATAGTTTCTGCAGATTATTTTTTTAATTTGTGACAAATTTTTACTTATAAATTATGAAGAATGGTAGATACTCATATTGGAGTAATCAGCTACCTTACAGATGAAATCATGCATTAAATATATGAGAAATAATGTAATAGAAAATAAATAGAAAAATGTCAAACTTTATTACTAAAGCCAAGAATTATTTCTTCAAAAATACAGTGAATTTTTGACCAATAAGGAACACACAAATAAACTCATTAAGAATGAAAATAATGATTGTATAACTGAGTAGGTTTGTGCACACACAAACACAGAAATGCACTATAAATTGGATGATGTTGGACGGAATATAATTTGATAAAATTAACTCAAGAAGTGACAGAAAACTTGAATAGTCCAAAACATCATTACAGGAATTGAAAAACATTCAAAGTTATATCTCTTTAAATTCACTGAGTTAATCTGTTATCATACACATTGTTTTGAAGTATTGTGAAAGATAAGACATTTCCCAGACTCTTATAAAAATTAGTATAACTATGTAAAAAAAGGAAAATAAAGAAAAAGAACTGAACTCTTTCATCTCCCCTATGAATAGAGGTGGAAAAATCTACATAAAGTACCAGAAAATCATACCCAGCTAAGTACTTAGTTTGTTAAAGCTATTCATTATTTCAACCCCATATATTATTCTCAGTAGATGACAAAAAGTTGATTAAATTTCAAAATCCATTCTTGAATAAAGACTTAGAAAACTAAAAATAGAAGATACATTTCATAGATTTGCATTTCTAGGAATAGAATAAATCTACAGAAAAATTACAGAGATAAAACTTTCCATTAATGTCAAAAAGATGAACAAGTCCTCACTGTGCACTATGCCTATTATTTAATATTTTGCTGTCAGTCTTAGATGACATTATAAGTGAAAAATAAATAAATACAAGCATAAATGCTGCAAAGGGCAGCACTTACCAAGATTTTTTCTGAATATATCATTATACAGCTTGAACATACAAGACAATAGATTGTAAAACATCACACCTAATATTAAAGTTTAGTATATTATATTAATACATGTTAAATATAAAAAAGTAACTTTTCTATCTAACAGCATTATCTAAGCTGAAGATTTGAGGCAAAAGGAAGCAAACCATGTCCCTCACAAGGAAGCTGCTGTATGGAGAGAAAGTCGCTATATGCTTCACACGTCAAAATCTTATATCAGTAAAACATGTTTCTTTTTGTTTCTTTTTGTGAGGAAGATTGGCCCTGAGCTAACATCTGTGCCAATCTTCCTCTATTTTATGTGGGATGCTACCACAGCATGGCTTGACGAATGGTGGTAGGTCCATGCCCAGGATCTGAACCTGTGAACTCCAGGTCACTCTGGGTATTCTCTGAAGCAGAGCATGTGAACTTAACCACTAGGCCATTGGGCCGGCCCCAAAACAGGTTTTTTTTTAATGACAGATTTTTTTTAAAAGTGAAACAACTGATTCTCATTTTTTTTTAAAGGATAAGAATAATGAAAATATTATGAAATAAGAAATTACAGAATTGAATGGAGTAAAAGGCAAAATCCTACTTTTACCACAACCCGGCCCCCTCTCTAAGCAACTGGTACATATTCTTCAATATCAATAGACTTTATTACCGATTCCAAAAATAATATATAAAGAATAATATAAGAGTAAAGTACTTTATCTCTCAGAGAAAGATAACCTTTCTAGTTTGTTGAATTTTCTAGTTTATTGAATAGTTTTTGAATTTTACTTCAAGACCTTTCTAGGTAATTTTTTTTTTTTTAAAGAGCAATAAAGATAAATTCAAAGCCTCCTTTGCTGTCCTCCAGCCTTAGGTTGCTCTCCCTACCCTGAATATGTAGCTGGAAAAATAAACAACTTACTGTCTCTTACTCTTTGTTTTTGAAAAAAAGTCTGAAGGAGGAAAGAGGGATTATATTAGGAATTATTTTCACATTTCAATCTATATACTTTCAAAATTATTGCCCCAAAATATTATTACGGTGGTAAGATGGCTAAGAAAGTTTCTTTGTGAAAGTATTGTCAGTTGTAATCAGGAATTAATATGATTATTACAAAAAGACCTTGGTTTGGGAAAGCAAAAGTCCTGCATTTTATTCCTTTCTTAAGGAGATGAAAAGACCTATGCTAAAATAGTCCTACTTTTAAGATACAGTTCACGATATTCAAGTTCTAAATATGCTGTTTCATTCTCTGATTTTTTTGTGTTTCAGAAACTAAATGGAACTAAATATACTTTTCATCTTAGTGCTGCTTTTATAACAATTTATTATGTTTTATCATAACTGAACATCAGAATCACTTGGGCGACGTGAAAAAGAAGACAGGTGTTGAGCCACTTTGCTAGATTTTGCTTTAATTCATCTGTGGTGGATCTAGGCATTTATATTATATTAAAAACCCACTAGATACTTCACCTGTATAGACAGGTTTGAGAACTGCCTAGAATCAAAATCAAATTGCCGGATTTGGTATTTGAAATTAACATTTACCAGAAAAGAAGGTTTTCTACCCATTACCCAAACTCGAAGGAGACTGATTTGTGACCTCGAACTTCAGTGAGCTTATTAAAAAGAGGAGATAGGCGTTAAGGTCTCTGAAACTCCCAATTCTTGTATAATTGTTGAAACAGAAAAGCGACTTCACACGAGAGAGCTGCTCAGTAAAAAATGAAATTAATCACTTTGTTACGTCATTATTACGATGGGTGATTTAAATTCCTTGTCAGTTCCAACATACAGATTTATCTCAGACTTGGCATTACTTGATTTTCAGTTGTGATTTTTCTGCTTCGTGGGATGATGAGTGGTTTTTGATTGTTATGGTTTGGGATATGGTGTTAGGAGACTGTCAATACTATTTAAATCTTTTATTTCAGCAGGCACTTGCACTACTTAGCTTTAGTGTGTATGTCCTGGCCTAAATTTGTACTCTGTGGTTCCATTGACACCTTAGCTTGCTTCGGTGGTTTTTTGGTCTTCTTTGTTCTTTGGGCTCCAGGAGAGCTCCCCCTCTACCCCTGTCGGTGCTGCCTGTTGGGGTAGCTCCCTTTCTACCCCGTGTTGGTACCCTGGGACTCCCCACATTGCTCAGGAGGTGGTGAGGATGCTGACTGGAGAATCTTTTCTCTGGCCAGTTTGCCACACACCTGGTGCCATAAGCTTCCAACTTATCTTTACTGGGGCTGTTGGGGGAAGAATTACCTACATGGGCAGCCTTCTGCTACCAGGGGAGAATCAGGAAATCCTGAGCTTAGCTCACTTTCTGCTCTTGGGTGGAGCAAGGCCGGGAAATACCACCTGGTTGGAGCTGGGATGTGGTCAGATCAGTTCTGCTGCTGCCAGAGGTATTGAGTGGTGGATGGATCTGCCTTCCAGCCTCACTGGTCCTGTCACTGCTGCTGGATATGAATCAGTGGATGGATCTCTCTGCCAGGCATAAATAAATTCTACACTATCGTGCAATTGGCTCTCCCTTCTGTTATTGATAACATAGGCATCCACAGGCCCATCCATTTTTGACCTGTATTGAGCCTTTTCTATTTTCTCGATCCTGGATCAAGTATCCAGTGAATATTTCAAAGTCTTCTGGCCATCTTTTTCCATTGTTTCTGTTAATTTCAACTCCAGAGATCTCTCTCTCTTTCTCTTGTCCTTTTCATATGCTCCACTTCCCTCTGACCAAATTCATTTTTGTTTAATAAAATTACTGGCTTCTCTTCTACGGTCTACTGCCCACACCTAACAAATTATAAAATCACATATTATAATATTAATTAGCTAAAACTGCAAATATTCTATAATTGATTTGAACTTCAAATTAAAAAATACTCAACTGTTGTGATATAATCATATCAACTAATTTCCTATAAGTTAATTATCAAAAACTGGGAAAATAATTCTTAAAATAAATAACTCAGGAAATCTTTTTACCATCAAATACAACCTACATAGTAACTATAATTAGGGTAGTTGTAGAAACGTAAAATAAAACCAAGTCCATATTAGTCTAATTGACATCATACAGTAGAAGTCGCAGCCATAAGGGCAGAAGTACTTGAATTCATCAGTAAAACTATTCAATAAGTTCTGTATTTGTTAGGATTTAAGAAACTTGGTGAAATATAAAGTATCTGATGGTAAATTATTTAACAGGACACATCATAAGCAAATATGAAATGTAGACTTCAATGGTTTTACAGTCAGCTATTCTCGGACAACTTGTTCAAGCATTTAGGTTGTTTAAAATATTTTTGCTACAGTCTGCATAGTAATAGAGAATTTTAGAATATGTTTTACGATTATGCAAAAATTGCTGCATAATAGTAAAAGTTAGTGAGTGTGCATGCCCAAGCAATTACATTTTTCTTTCAGAGACATATGATATATAAACAAAAAATGTAACGTGTGTGGTGGCTACTGTTTATTGCTACACAGGATGAGGTATACATAGTATTATGTCAAGAATTTTAAAATGTGGCTAAATTTAAAGTCATTCATCACAAACTAATCTGCACTATATTTCCTTATTTCTTCGTATATCTCATAAATAATTGCTTTAACTACTTAAGGATTTCTAGGACCCTAGTAGTGAGAGTCCTCAAAGATCAGGTAATATATATTAGCTCTTTAGACACTAGACTATAGATTAATCTTAATTGTTTAAAAGTGCTCTTCTATACAATAATTATGTAGTTTAAATAAAATTTATTCAGGTTTATTACATTTTTCATAATATATTTTAGATAATTATTTTATGCCATGGGGAAAATTGGTAACTATATTTATATTAAAATTAAAGAAGATAGAGAAATTAAAGGTTTCAAGGGAATTAGAAAAAAGTAGCAAACTGCTAACTGTATCTCTTTGTGATGAACTAAAGTTAAATATTATGCTATGGTGTCAGAAATTTAATTATTTAAATAGACACCTGATGCATTCCTGTCACTGTAAGGAAGAGAAAAAATTTTGCTGATAAAAATAAAAGATTGAAGTGCATACTAATTGTGCTATACTTGGTATTTTCAGTTTCTCTGAAACTGAGCTGTATTTGACATTTCATTAAGTTTTTCGCTCTGTAAAAACAATGATACCACTACTAAGAATAGATAACAGATGCCAAGTTTATCTAGAAATATTGTAATACTAAAATATATGTCGTTTGGATAGAAATACCTATTTTTAAAATAAAAATCAACATGCACTTCATTCAGAATTATATAGAAGATGTTAATTTTTATTTTACAAATAAAAATGATCTTTTTTATTATTAATTATTATTTTATTTTGAGTTTTGATAATTTCGCTATGTAATAATGGACTAGTTGTGATGGACAGGTATCAGACTGCCCTTCTGCCTGAAAATAAACCTAAAACCACAGAAAATATGTGAAGCAACTGGTTCCAGGATTTAGACTCCAGCGGCCTTAGCCTGCAACCCTTGGGATAAGTTCCGCCTACAAAGTGTACTCCACAGAGGTCTGGAGGTTGCTCAGAGCTGAGAGGCAACGAACCAGCCAGAATGAACACATGTCAGTAAACATTCCAGGAATTCAATTCAGACCCAAGAAGGGCACTGCCTTAGTTGTAGGGCTACCCTTGATGAAATGTCAAATGTTCAAAATTTTTTAGTAGACAAGCCTACTAAAGAAAGATCAACGCATCGATAGATCAAGCTGATCTGCCAGTGAATTAATTGGCAACCACAGCAAACGTCAACACGAGTTCTATAGCGCATTCAACAACATACAATATTTCCAGTGTACAGTGAAAATATTACATACATGAAGACAAAGGAACATGTGCCCCATAACTAAAGGGGAAAATTCATAGATGATGAAGATGTTATAATTACAAAGAGGAAAAAAAGATTTGAAACATTTAACTAAAAGGATGAATGTAATGATTGGAAGGATTGAGAATCTCAGCAGAAAAATGGAAATTATTATGAAAACAATGGAAATTCTAAAACTGAGAGAAAGAAAGAGGTTCACGTGGGATGCAGGACTTGTCAAAGCACACACAGACACACACACATACAAAGAGCCACCTCTTGAGAGGGCATCCGATAATGACATTTAGAGCAAGAAAGTGAAGAAAATGTTAAGAGAAGGCTATGAAGAGTTGGAGATTTCTTCAGTTATAGAAGTTGAATTTCAAAAATCACACTGGACCATCTTGAGAGTGGAATGTCATGGAGGGATTAGAGTTTGGGTCAGAAAAGAGGATGTGTGAAGCCATGTGATGCAAAGGTTCTCAATGAAATGAGATGCCTTGTGGGATCTAGAATTCTTCAGTGATTGAGGGAAACAAGAATGTAGGGCATAATGGGATTTTTCCTTTATTCTTTCAGAAAAATTTGATAATCAGCCTCATTTTTTACACGACCTTTGGGCCATGGTGATGGTAAAGGGGGGAGATTTAGGAGGGGAGGGTGCAAGAGATAGTTGTCAGAAGCACATCAAGTTCCAGGAGTGGGGGTTCTTTTAAATTTCGCAATGAGTAGTTTTTAAGCTGGACTATGCAGAGTCTAATGTATCCATTTTATTTTTGTCAGTGTTTGTTTCGAAAACTGGGAATGTGTTCTATATACTTAATTCTTCCTATTTAAATTGATTCCCTAATGGAAAGTCTCCCAATTCAAACTGCACAGATTAACCTCAATTTTAAACTATGTTAATGTGCTCTCACTTCAAAAGTTTAGGTTATATTCCCTCTTTTCAGATTTTATTTTGATTTGATTTGATTTCTTGATTCTAGAGACAGCTCTGTATGTTTCCCACGATGGCTGTGCTTTTCCTTTCCAGATGGACCCTTGGGTGTGTGATTGGTGAGAATTCTGGGTCAAGGTTACACTCATGTTTGTGTTAACACATACCAACACACCACTTTCTAAACAGTTGTAACAATTACTATGTGCAAAAGAAATGTCTTGAGGCTATATCCTGTCCTCCAAACCCAGTTGACTACGGATATTATTATATTTATTATTTTAATGTTCCCTAGTTTGATGGGTGAGAAGTGATACTTAACATCTACTTTAATTTGATGTATTTGAATCCTATAAAGGTTGATTCTCTTTTCGTTTGTGCATTTGCCAACCAGATTTGTTTTTCTGAGAATTATTGTTTCAAATAATTTGCATTTACCATATTTCATTATAAATTTTGTTACCAATTTAAGTAAACATTTATTAATTCTAGATAGAAAATATGCCACATGATTTTTTCTATTAATGTAGCAGTAGCAATGTCTATAGGCTATGTTTAATACAGTAGCTAGATGTGATTTCTCAGTCAGTGTCAAGTGAAGTGCTCAAAATGCGACTATTGGTTACTATATTGGGCAGTGCAGATATACAACATTTCCATCATCTCAGAAAGTTCTACTGGACAACACTGGGCTAGATAGAATGTGCCAATCTTTTATGGAGTCAAATATGACTGTGTTCTCACAGTCTTTGGTTTTCCTATAATGTTTATTAAAAAATTATCCTTTCTGTATAATATGTAGATACTCTTGTAAATCCTTTGCTAACTGTTATATTGTTTTATGTTTTACATTCCTAATTGTAATCGCTTGGAATTTATTAGGTATGAATTAGAGGTCTAATCACATTCAACTTTTCCTCCAAATGGAGAAAAAACAAAGTACTTCTTATGATACCAGACCCTATGTACTAAGTAGTATATGTTTTTGAACATTGTGTAATTTTCCATTGATCTAGTTGTCTGTTTCTGAATTAGTACTGAAATCTTGTTATTGGCATTGTCTTACAATATTCTTTTTCACTATCTGTTTTGGCATAGGCCTTGTTATTATTTTCAATATATTTTTTAAATTACTTTCAGACAATATTCTTTCATATGGACATTAAAATCATTGTAATCAATTCCCAAAGCAAATTTCATTGGAATTCCATTTAGAACTACATTGCCTTAATATATTGAATTTTGGAGAAGTGATTTTTTTATCATATTAGGTCTTCTCTCCTGTAACTTTGTTCTAATATTGTTTTATACCTTAATTCTACTCTTCACTGATTTGATTTAATTCTTAATTCTGTTTTTTAAACTTATTCTTTCCTCCTTTTTCTTTTCTAACTTTATTTTCTTCTCACCTTGATGCAATTTCAACTCACACTGCTAGGGTTTTATAGAGTGATGGCTTTTTTCTTTGTTGAGGATGCTAAATCTTTTGAGATCTTTTGTATTTTACTCAACAATACATCACTTTGAGATGTACATCTTTGACTTGAAACTCCTAAATACTCATCCCCTTGTCTGGCTCTAAAGTTATTTTTTAAAGACCACATGATAATTTATCTCTTCTCATTCTGGAATTAGGAGAGGGCTATCCATACAGTGTTTTCAAGAATAAGGCTAAGTTATTTGAGCAGGTTGATCCTACTGTAGCTATTTTTCTTTCATAATCATCATATTTTTCACTCTGCAATGGTAGAGCAGGATGATACTTAGTTCTCGATTTGGCTATAGTTTCCAAATCTCTGATGGATTTTACTACAGACTGAGTGGATTAAGCAACAGAAATTCAACTTCTCATAGTTCTGGAGGCTGGAAATTCCAAGATCAAGGTCCCTTAGGGTTTATTTCTGGTGAGGGCTCGCCTCCTGGCGTTCAGAAGGCCATCTTCGCACTGTATTCTCACAGGGTAGAATGAGAGAAATTTCTTTCTCTCTTCTTCTTCCTCTTCTAAGGCCACAGTCCTATTAGAGTAGGGTCCCACTCATATGAACTCATTTCACCTTAATTATCTCATAAGGATTCACCTTGAGAGTCAGGGCTTAAAGATATGAGTTTGAGGTGGGGGGAGAAAAATTCAGTCCATAGCAGGGTTTCAGGATAAAAAAATGGGACAGTGATGTGTGCCATATGGATCAGGAAGCCTTTTACTATGCACTATACAGCCATGGAAAACCACCACTACCTCGAGAAGGGCTAGGTGGATGGGAGAGAGGTCAATATTGGAGAGTCTATTATTTAAAAGGACTATTTAAATCATCAGATCCAGTTTTGATTTAATAGGAATAAAATCAATTTCTTTTGCATTACTGACTGGGCAGAGGCTCATGGTAATAAATTATAAAAAAAGGAAAAAGATATTTCCTTTGCTTACTCTGAGTATCGGGTGATGTATTTACAACCTTGACACCTAGTCACTGACATGTCAAAGATAATGTTAGGGGAAAGGTGTAGAAATAAGGATCACTTAAACAAATTGGAAAAGAAAATTTGAGGTCATCACAAGGGATATAAAATCTTAGAAAAGTTAACGGGATTGTAAATTAGGGTGACAATCTTGATGATCCAGGAGATTTGTGATTTATGCCTGTTTCTTGATTTAATATTAAATTAATATATTAAGTTTAATATTAAAGTGTTCCAGATTGGTTGGATCCCTATAAATATCTTGTCACAGCAGAAAGCAAAGAAATTGTCAAAGACTGGTAGAATCATTTATAAAGGGCTCAGGAGGCAGTTTTAAGATGTTCTAACAGGTCTACAGTGGGACAATTTGAGTATCAATGAGTAATAATGCAAGTGATTGAAATTCATAATTAATTTAGATCAATAAGCCTATCTTTATGGGATTATTTCAGCTCATAAATTAAGAAATTAAGAATTAGAATATCACTATTTTGTAATCCCTAATAGATAAAGAAACTAAAGCATTGTCATCAATAGCTTCTAGCATCACAAATAAAAGACAACTAAACATTATGTGTCTCCTGATAAAAAAGAATATCTGTGAAGTGTTCTTGACAAAACAGCAGAAGGCTTGGGAGTAAAGAATCTAATCAGGTCCCTAAATATAATTGCCAATTTAGAAATAATATGATGACAAAGGCACTTATTTGACAATTCTACAGGGATGCCATCAGAAAAATTTAGAATGTGGGTACCCTATACATAGTTTATTTAACAAATAAATTGTGATAAATATTTTAAAAAGTGAATTTTGATAATATTAAGAAGTTATCCTTTTTGTTTTAAGTTTATTGATAGCATTTTAGATATATATTTTGTCTTTATTTTTTACAGATATATACTAACATGTTTATGAATAAAATTATATGATTGTGGAATTTGCTTCAACATAATCCATTAGGGTGATAGAAGTATGTGGAGTGCAAATAAAACAAAACTGGTCATGAATTGATAATCGCAGAAAATAGTGAATTGCTATGTGTGCAGTGACTATTATTCTCCTTATTTTTAATATATCTTTAAGATTTGCTGTAATAAAAGTTAGAAAAAATACCCTGTTCTGTTTGCCTTCCAACCAATTCTAGTATTTGGGATTTACAGAGGTAATTATTTTGATTAAATAGAGGTAATGGTTGGCTAAGTGGAAATTCATCGCTTAAAGGCAGCAATTGATGTCAGAACTAATATCATGGTGTTTTGTCGTTAATTCTAAGATGAGACTCTCATTGACTTTTCTTGATAGATGAATTGCGGCAGGAGATTTTTATTATGCAGTCTGGGTTTCACAGAAGGAAAACAGGCAAATCTTTGATTAGGTCCTTGATTTTTATTTGAGAACTTGTTTAATGTGGTATTTATTTAAACACATACTAAAAAATGAAAGACCTTAAGATTCCTGTTTGTCATGGCAGCAGAAAGAGAAAATGTTAAGAAAAATGTAGATGAGAATAAATCATTTGCAGTTTAACTTAAGATGAGTGATCTACATCTTATATTCTTTCATTTGGGATGTTAAGTTATTCTATGTTCCCCACTTTGATATTCCAAAAATCGAATATCTACAGGAGGTATGCTCAGTGAATCTCTGACTCCTACTAGGATAAGTACTATGGTAACTTCTGATGTTTCCTATGACTTCACATGTTGTACTTTGCAGAAAAATATCACTGAAAAAGTATCAATTTCTTGGGAGGAGGATGGAATTACTGTGGTAATATTTTACCAATATTAAATTGTGTTCATCCAAGAGGGGCAATTATGTGCGAACTCAAATGGAGATATCATTAGACAAGAATTTTTTCAAAAGAGCTTTACAACATAAGCACAGGAGATATATATGACTAGCTCAATATATAAAAATGAGTTTACGATTATATAAATAAGCAGATAATGAGGGGAAGCAAGCTACGTAATGAAGAGGAAGACACGTGGGATCCACAGGGTTAGGATGCCTTAATCTGGATTTAGCAATTTTCTCTTTGTGGAAATTTAAACAAGCTGTTCTCTGGGTACCAGCCAATTTAAAATAATTTGGATGCATCTTATATTTAAATCCCTGTCTGCTCTATAATAAAATAAACATTCAAATATAAGAGGCAAGGCCCTACTTTTTCTTCTAATGAACATATACCTCATTTAAGCATGAATGCTGCCTTAATAGTGAATATTTTCAACAAAACTGTGGTCATTTTCTTAGATTCTTTTAATGGGAAAATATTATATAATGTCTATGCATCATTTTAGAGTTTCTACATAAGTATATATTTAAACCAGGCTAGAGTAAATATTTTAAGACTACATTCTTAAATAGTTCCAGTACTTTCTACACTGAAGTCTTCCTCATAAAGATAGGTAGTATGTTTAAAACTTGTTCATTTCTTCACTTTAATGTATTCATCGAAGGAACAGAAATTAAGATTGCTTTGGTACTAATTGTTAAAGAAATGTGATTTTCAAAATTTCTATGATTGAAAGATTCTATTGTGATTGGTGTTATTCAAAACTTTCTAAATTTCTCTTGAGTTAATTCATTTCCCCCAAAATAAATGCATTTGGTATTTCTCTCAGAGTACTTTAGTGTTGTTATAGCATGAATTTATTTCAAGTGTGAATTAACACGTACATACTCATACATTCAGATACACATAAAAATAAATTTACAACTTGTTTTTCTATGTAACATTTGTTCATAGCTCTAGCATATTTTCTGTCAGTCTTTCTTTTTAGCTTTAAAATTCTCTTATAAATTTAGGCTATACTTTGCAATTATTTTCCCAGTGTGCGGTTTGCCTCTTTACTCAGCTATGGTGATTTATTTTTAACACACAGTTTTTAAAAAAGTGTTTAAGATTAAATGTGTTGATATTTTCTTTTTAAGCACCTGGAAGTTTTAGTAATAGCGCATATTCCCCATTTACTTGTGAAAGGTTCACCTACATTTTCTTCTATCACTTGTCTGGCTTTATTTTCAAATTAAAATCTTTGATCCACTTGAACTACACATCCTGATGTATGATATGAGGAACAGATCCAATTTTAACTTTCTCCACATGACTCTATATTTATTCCAGAACTACCTATGTCAAACACTATCCTTTCCATGCTAATTTGAGACTTCAGCTTTATCATATATGAAATTTCCACAGGCAAATTATTTTTTGCATTTTCAAGAAAGATTTTTCAGGTAGAGACTGCTGTGTAAATGGCTATAAAAATGTCAATAATGGATAACAACTAGACTTTTAGTGGTAAGCACAATGCAGTCCATGCAGAAGTTGAAATATAATGATGTACACCTAAAATTTGTATAATGTTATAAACCAATGTTACCTCAATCGAAAAGAGATATCGATAAAATTGCCTATTCTAGTTCAACTAGACCTACTTTTTCTAGGAAGGCAATATTTGGAAGAGCAGCCAAAACATGTGAAAAAACCTTCTATTTGTTTTCTGCTGATTCTCAGATGTATCTTCCTACATCCAAAATAGCACTGGCTTTTTCAGTGCGTTTAAAGAAATTCATCTCAGAGGTCCACTGATGAAAGACATTTGTCTTTAATTCCAAATATTGAACTCTTGATCTGTCATCTACTGCTTTCACATGGTAACCAGACGGCATTCTAGGCAATGGTGCAATTTACAAATTAATTATTTTGGGTTATGTCCTCACACTACCATATTTTTATTCCTAATAATTGAGTTAGATCATTGTGATCAGAAGCACTCTTTTTGGTAGCCCAGAGTCAAGCCTGAGCCTAAGCAGGCCCAGTGGCCTCCTCGGGTTTGTCACCCAGGCTACATGCTGATCTCAGTTATTACAGTGTTACTGGCTCAAAGACAGGCAGAATCATCCTCAAAGTTAGGCACATTGAAGGAAAATGAACATTTCCTCTGCACTAGAGACATTAGCCTGCATTGTCGTCCTATGCTTCATTTTTCCCGTCTGATCCTGATTTGTTTTCAGAGGGTGAGAAGGAAGTGAACAACTTGGAAGTTGGTTGAGAATCTGGACCAGCCTTTTCCTACCAGCCACACAGGAAAATATACATACAGCAAATCCAAAAAAGAACACATCAATCTCCATTTTAATAATGTTTAATGCATTCTTTTTTCACCCATCTAGCTTGAACTCCTCCTTTCAAACTCCTTTAAAAAAAAATGAGGACATAAGTTTCACTTATAAGATTAGGAATAAAACGAGCAGAGATTTATATGTATAAATTCACCGACTTCTTGCCTCCAGAGTCCTTCCAGTGTTTACTTTTCAAAGTGTTTCCCCTTTCTTACTTCTGGGATTCAGTTGTGTCTCCATAATACCGACAGACCTAGGGCATCGCTGGCAAAAGGCTTAGGCAGCTCAAGGATGGCAGGGAGTCACAAACCGACATTAATCAGGGTGCAAGGAACGATTCCAGGAGACACCTACCAACACAAAATAGGGCTAAGCTGTAGGTGCACGTGGCCTGTGTATTCAGAGGTAACAAAGAGCAGACTATGGACATACTCAGCTTTTGGCATGGTGGATGTCTCAGAGGTCTAGCAGGAATCTGTGAATGTGGCGAGGAGGGTCTCAAGCTACAGATGTGTCTGACAGTGGGCAACAGGATAATGGAGTGATGGATATTATCAACATTAGACAGGTGTGTGAATATGTGTGCATGAGTGGATGTGTACATGTGTGTGTATATGCTTGTTTGTGCAAGAGAGAGAGAGGTCTAGTTAAATAATAGGATGACCAATGTCTAATTCTGGAAGGATCAGTTGACTCTCTGGAGTTTTATTCCCAGAAGTTCTGGAATAATTGGCAGGTAGAAAAGGAGCACATGCCTGAAGCAGGAAGCCAGAAAATCAGATCAATATAAAAGCAAACACTTGAATCTGAGGAGAAACACTGGCCTTGGCATTTGAAACTTGGTGTGGCTTCAGTATTTGTTTATTTTCCTTGTCTATGGAAAGATTGTAGTCTGTGCTGAGGCGGAATATGAGGTATTTCACCAAGAAGACAACATGCCAACATGAATACTCCCAATGTTAGATTCTGAATGTGAAAATGAGTTGTCAAGCATTAACTCTCACCCCAAAATAATTTTAAGCTGTGGTGCGTAGTGTCAGAGACCCAAGCTAGATTTATTCATATGTTCATGCAAATGCATAGTTGATTAGAATAGGGGAGTATTGATAATATTCTAACATTTGTTATAAAGAATCAATACCAACATGTTTGCCTATACCTGGTTACTGTTCTTCCTTGAATCTCACTTTTTCTTCTGGGTTCAATTAATTTCTACTCAAAATTGATCCTGTAGTACTTGTTTCTAGAAGTTTTACTCCCATGCCCAAAGAAAATTGTCTCGGTCTTGGTTTGTTTCTTTCCTTTATTAATTAATTAATTAATTTTAAGGAGAATGACTAGAAATAGTTGTAACAATAGTTCTCATTTATTCATCCCTTAGATTTAGCCCAATCCTGAGGTGAGCACTTTTTCTGTGTTCCTTCATCAAATCCTCACCATTTTTTTCCTCTTCTTTTTTTTTCCTCAAAGCCCCCCAGTACATAGTTTTATATTCTAGTTGCAGGTTTTTCTAGTTGGCTATGTGGGATGCCACCTCAGCATGGCTTGATGAACAGTACTAGATCTGTGCCCAGGACCCGAACTGGAAAAACCCGGGGCCATCAAAACAGAGTGCTGAACTTAATCACTCAGCCATGAGGCCAGCCCCTCTTTCTTTCCTTTGAATTAAAAAAAAAGGTTCCAAACTTTTTTCTCCTCCTAATTCTATAAAAATGGCTGAAATAGTTTATTTGTTTACTAAACCTCCTGCTGAAAATTCCTTTTGCCCCAACATTCTCAAGATACTATTCCATTGCTTTCTGACTTCAGTTGTTGCTAACGAAAAGTCTGATGTTAGTTTAAGTAATATTCCATTGTAATTACCTACTTTTGTGTCCTCTTTGTTTTATTTTGATATTCCACAGTTTCAAAATTATGTTTCAGGTGTTAATTCATTTTAATTCTATTCATTTACTCTCTTTGGAATTCAAAGTTTACTGATTTTATCTCTTCTGAAAATTCGTAGTCTTACTTCATTAGATTATTATATCTATCCTTATTCTATCTTTTGGAACTCATACTAGATATATGTTGCAACTTCTCATTTGATCCTCCAAGTCTCATCACCTATCACATATTTTGCATTTCTTTTTCTCTCTATGCTGCATTGTGGGTAATTTTTATCAAATCTATGTTCCAGTTCATTAAATTTCTCAAAGTTTAATTTAACACATTTAAAAGCTAACATTTATTTTAAAAAATTAAAGTAACTATATTTATCATTTATAGGACTTGTTTTTGGTTCTTTCTCAAACTTTCTTGACTATTTTTAATGTTGTTGTAGGCATCTTTATTTTAAACATAATTTTTCTACAGAGTCTATGTAATAGTTTTACTATCTAAAGATACACAAGAATTGAATTCCACTTTTTTGTGACTGTTGACTCATTTATGGTATAATGACCACTTTTATATTTTTATTTCTTAATTGTGAGCTCATTTTTAGAGAATCTTTATGTGTGGATTTTTAAACATTTGATTTCAATTTATGTCTTTGCTGAAAGGATTTTGCATTTGCTTCTGCCGGTAAAACATAGGTGGCACCCTCCTACAATTATATTTTATCGTCATTTGTTAGCATGGATTTCACCTCCGTAGCCTACATGTACTTGAACCTAAAGCAGTGGATGGAAAGATCCAAAATTAAGAATTGTCAGAAGACACTTATTTCTTCTCCTATTAATGGGCTGAGTATTTGTCTACTCAATTTACCAATGGGAGGATTCTTTTTTCCTAGTCTAACTACCCTCAGAAAAATGCACAGAGATTTTCACACTTTGAAGTTCCAAGCTTTAATCAAGCATCTCAGTACCAATTAAAAATTTAACATGGACCAAAGAACTGGTCTCTGACTTGAATATAAATTCAAGACTCTAATTATCCAAATCTGAAATCCTTAAGAATACTGGTTTATCACCTTGGTTTTTAATTCTCTCCTTTTTTTCTAGGCTTGAGTTATTTACCTTATTTTTATCAAAACCGTATCTGTGCTTTTAGAAATATGTTACTTTACTTAATTCAGAATTTGTGTTGGTAAATAAATCAGTCTTGCTGAGGGAGAAAGATAGACAGAGGTAAAGAGAGAGAAAAAAAGAGAGACAGAGACAGAGACAGAGATGAGAGACAGAGAGATACAGAATTACGGAGAATTGTTTATAATTTATGGCTGTGAGATCATCATCACAGGCGACTTCTTGCTCAGTTTTGCCAGAATCGTTTCTCAACTATTATGTGTCAACTGATGATTATTCTTAACAGAACAGAACTTATCAGAGAAGATAGCAACCTCTATCCACATGACAGAACACGTGCAGAGTTTCATGACTAGAAACAGATCTAAGTTGTTTCCCTAACAACTCTAAAAAGAGTTGTATACAAATAATGCAGAAAAAAGATATGTTAACACACTAACATAACAGAGAATCTTTTCACTGCATTATAAGAAAGCTGCTCTAATTATCTTAAACATTCACTGCTCAGTTAGTAACACTGTAAACAATAACCTTGCTAAAAACAGTGCCATATTTAAATTAAAGGGCAAGCATGCATGAAAGTAGTTAAAAGAGGCTTTTCTTAGTGTTACCGCTAATAGTCTGAGAAGTTTCAAGATAATTTTTAAAATCATTATTCAAGTAATTTGACTAGACTGTGTGCATATCAAGGCATTATTAAAATAATTAATTGCTCTTTCTTTATTCAGTCCAAAGCTAAACTATTACATCTTCCAAGTCAATATAGTATGTGAAATTAAAGCATTAAAAATTAATTTTTCATAGTTACCCTTTATTGAAATAAATTATTTAGAATTAATATGTAATAATTCAATACTATTTTTCCTTTTGGAGTTTTGGTAAGTTATTCAATCCCTCTAAGTAGTCTGAGGATTCTACATGAGAAATCATTTGCCTTGAGAGAGAAATGGGCTGCTTCAGTATAGGAAATGTTGAACAGAGGAAGGGTTATAATTAAGTAGAAATGTTATAGATGGAGTATCGTCATTCAGGTTGCCTGCTTCTCAACGGACTCCATTAGTCTCTCCATGCTTTATTCTTTATTTCTGAAAAAAAGATTTGAGGTATTACTTAAAAAAAATCAAAGTTCTTTCCCTTCAATTTTCATCAGCCCAAGACTGAGTAGTCTGACTTTTTTTCTTGAGCCTGGTTAGTCAGAGTTTAAAAAAGAATACAATGAAAATCTTTATCTTTCTATTCCAAAGAAGAGTCTAAGATAGACCATGATTTTTGAATGTATTTTAGAATAATGCTTCCTCCCTGGGTGCAACCAACACACGCAGTTCATATTATCATTGATTTACTTCATCGACTGGTCACAGCTCTCTTTAGAGAAGCACACAATTTAAGACTATTGTTGATAAGAACAGACAGTGTCCTAGCTGTGGAAACAAATAAACCTATAGCCGAGTAAAATATTTGGATTTTCTTTAAGAAAACATGTCTGCACAGAAAGAAGGCATTGTAAATATTCAATATTAATTTGAAATTCTCTACTGCTCAATTCTACACTATTTGGTTTGAAAACACTGGTTGCCATCAATTGGTAGTTTATACCAATTAAGTATTTTATATATATCTGAACCGTTACCAAAGGGAGATATTCCATAAGAATGCCTTCTATGACTATTCTAAAGGTATTCTATACTTTCCTCCCATCTCTATTGAGGTAAAAGTGATAAATAAAAACTGCATATATTCAAGGAGTACAAGTATACAACTTGATGTTTTGATAAACATACACATTGTGAAATAATCACCCCACTCAACCTAATTAATTTACCCATCACCAAAGCCATGACGAAGCCCTTAGACGCTGCATTTCATTTCATTTTGCTCATCTAACTACAGGTCTTATTCACCACATTAATGGCTTACAGAAATCTATTGGTCTTGATAGTAATATACCAGACGTAAATTGAGGCAAGCTGCTTGCCTTAAGACAAACAGTAATTTTACAATGTATTGTTAACCTGCGAAAATTTTGTGTGTCTCTTTGAAAAGTTAAAAGATCAAGTAAATATGTGTGCAGTTAAATCACAATTGATTTTAAATCCCAGACACAACAAAGCTCCAGAGTATGAATGTACGTTTAGGTATTGCCACTTTTGATACAATAACTAGGATTTACTTTAAAAATGGGGATGGGAGATGTTTCCAAAATTAATACACCTTTAACGGTGGTTTGTGTTTTTTTTTTAGTGAATCAGGCTGCTTTCCTAAAATAGAATTACACATCTAACTATAGCTAAAGCAAAATAATATATAATCTTGAAAACTCTAATATGGTTTTTACCCCTACACAGAGAAAAACAATGGGCTTTTTAACTATCAGTCTACGAAATCTAAAAATCATGTACTAGTCTTTCTGTCTTAAATAAGGTTTTTCTGAAAGCTTAAACCCGCAAGTATGTTCTTCAGGCAACAGACTCATTTCTGAAATAGAGAAGGGAAGTTCACCAGAGGAAGATAAGTGATGGAAATTCACCTAAAGATAAATCACATTTATTTCTTCCTCTCTATGAATACTAAACTATCTTTTTGCTTACACTACTTTTTGGGATCATAAATTTACTGCCTCTCTATTCTAGTGATCAGAGGATATTTGCAACGTATTGTAAGTAGACAAATTGCCTTTCTGATGTATCCTTCCTCTAGAGATGGATAATTCTGGCTGAAGAGATAAAACTGAGTTTGTGAAATTGAAAAGCCAACCACTAGATCTTAAGACACCATGGTAAGTATAATATGACAAAAATTTCAACTGCATTGTCAACCCAGAAAAACAGAAACCAGTTTAAGAGGCAAAGCATTTATTTGCGATCAAAGAATTGCAATTCAGAGATCCCAGATTCAGGGAGAAACTCGAATAGTGTCCCAATTACAGGAGAAGGGCTCAGTTTTTTATGGAAAAGAGGAGGAAGGTGAGGTAAGATGTTTTTATGGTGTTTTTGGTTGTTGAGCCATTCTTTGTTCTTGGAAATAGATCTTACTGGTTGTGGTTTATTATTCTTTAAATATACTGAAGAATTTGAATGGTTAATACTTTTAGAATTTTTTTCCAGTAATTTTATTGAGATAATGGTTTATAACTTTGTGTAATTTCAGATGTACATTATTATCAATTTCTGAATACACTTCATCCTGCTCACCGCCAGTAGTCTAATTTTTATCTGTCACCCTACGTATGTGTCCCTTTGCCACTTTTCCCCACCCCGCAACCCCCTTCCCCTCTGGTAATCACTAATCTGTTCTCTTTATCCAAGATGTTTTTAAGAAGAGTTCTTTGGTACTGACAAGCTAAGCTACTCTTGGTCGTACGTGATTAGTTACTGATTCTATCTTCAGAAAGTCCACAAACAACTGTCTTGTGATGAGGATGGCCCATCTCCTGCTCATTTCTCTAGCAACTGCTTGTAAAACAATTGCCATTTTGGCCAAGTCCAAAGGTTTGGCCCAGTCCAAGGTTTAAAGAACAAGATGAGTGAGGCGGGTCCTCTGCAATGGCTGCTCCGGCTGTATGTTATAATGGCTCCACTTACTTCAATTTTCCACAGCGTCATGACAATAAATATAATAATTAATTTTGACAATAATGAAACAAAATAGTAGTTAGTTTTATATTTATGACAAGAACAAAACATTCAAAACAGTTTTTAAATATTTTTTAATAAATAGTATATTAGGTAAAGAAACATGAAACATTAAGGAAGTAATATTGTAAGAAACATGTCCCACTAAAATACTTATTTACCTCTTTATAGTCTTTCAGAAAAATTTATATTTCTCAAAATCTCATACACTGAAATGCACTGTAAAAAGTAATGTCATTGTGGATATTTGTTATTGCAGACAACATAATTTTGACTCAATTTTATTTGTATATATAAAGGCGATATTTAAAAAATCATAATCTATGTTTAAAAGATGATAAAAATAGGATTGTTTATCCTCTTTAAAAGTGCTCGTTTCATTTTATTAATTCAAAGTGGATTACAAACAATTATTTATGGGTGCATATATAGCGGAAAGTGCTTATCATTCATTCCTTTGTAGCTAAATTGTCATTCATCACTTAAAATCTAGTAACTAAACAATATATTGCTGCTGCAAATTCACTTTGGAATGAGGCAGGTGTAATAAACAAGGGGAAAAAATAAATGAGAAGAATTTAAATTTTCTGCCATATAGGATTTTGACTTATCTGCACGACCTATATAAACAATTCCTGGATACTTTAAATACTTCAGAGGAATAGGGTGATAAACAAAAGTTGGAATAAGCACTGCCTGAAACTGCAGTCATGTCTCTGGTTATGTCACCAAACTGGTAGATAGACAAACTGCCCAAGAATAGCTGGGCTAGTTAAGTTCTCATTTCTGTAAGTAAGAGACATTTGCTCTCCCTGAATTGTGTAAAGGTTTCCAGCCTTGGTGTGTGAAATAAAATTTACATGTTTTATGAGTCCCACGGCTAGAGTTCAGACATCGTCCACTGCCTCTGTCTTTAGAGACCCTGCCTTAACTCTAAAACTGAGCCTAAAAGGTGATTAACTGAGAGAACTGTGCGACCCTAGGTTAAGCATCAATGTTGGCCAAGAGTCATGGAATGCTTATTTCATATAAGATTTAGTAGTGAGACTTTCTAAGAATTTCATCTTCTCTGTGATTGCTTCTACTGAAATGGACATGCTGCCCCTTTGCCAACTGCCTAAGAAAATGAAGACTGTCACCTTTCCAGCCCCCTGAGTATAAATGTTCCCTGTGTCTAGTCTGGTTTCCAGAAAAATAAAGAGGACACAGGAAGTGAGGTTGTTGAGGATATAATAAAGATAAACCATATTCCTCTTGGGTATATTCGCCCATTTGACTGAATCCATAACTACATTCCATAAATTCTTGTCCATTTCTTTATATCTGTGATATCTCCTGTCCAAAAAAAGCTTCTATTTTTTACAAGGTGCTTTCTACACTTCTTTTATCATTTTTGGCCTCTGACTCTGTCGATGTTGTCAGAAAAAAGAAAAAGAAAAGTAACATGTCCCACCCTCTGTGCCACTTTTCCACAAACGACCCAGTTCATATTATCCATAACTGGCATTTTCAGTCTGAGGTGATTTTAAGTTCTGCTCTGTTTTCTTTAACATATAGTGAATTTATTGAATCATTTCTATTTTGCTTTATAACGGTTTAGGTAATTTATAACTTTCAAAATTTTATTTCATTCTGGTAAGAATACTTAATATGAGATCTACCCTGTTAACAAACTTTTAGGTGTACAATACAGTATTACTGATGATAAGTGAAATGTTGTACAGCAGATCTCTAGAACTTTGTCATCGTGATTAACTGAAACTTTATGCCCATTGATTAATGACCCCGCATTTCTCTCTCGCCCTGTCCCTGGCAACAACCATTCCACTCTTTGAAACTATGAATTGGATGACTTTATAGATACCTCATAAAAGTGGAATTATGCAGTATTTGTCTTTTTGTGCCTGGCTTATTTGTTGTCTTTTATCTACACTTCTTTTCTCCTCCTTTCATTTTTTTCTTTGTTTTTCTTTTTTGAGGAAGACTGGCCCTGAGCTAACATCCGTGCCCATCTTCCTCTACTTTATATATGGGACACCTCCCACAGCATGGCTTGCCAAACTGTGCATAGGTGCACACCTGGGATCCGAACCAGTGAACCCTAGGCAGCCAAAGCAGAACGTGTGAACTTAACAGCTGCACCACTGGGCCGGCCCTCCTCCTTTCATTTTTGAGATGAGTTAATCTTGTCTGTTTTCTTTTTTCTTATTCCATATTTATATCTATTATTTAGTTCATGCATAGAATGTCTAGTAATAAACTCAGAATTTTTCTATGCATATTTAAATTAGCTAAGCTGAAATTTAAACCTCTCTCCTCACTAATAAAAGTATGTTAGAATATTTTAACTATAGTCATCTTCATCCAGATACCTTAATATTTTTGGCCAGTATTTGAGCTATTTTATCTTCATAGAATATTGAGAATTCTTGTTAATATTGTTTTTAATATTGTTATTTTGTTACAGACACTAGGCTTTATTCAGAGGATTTACAGAAGTTTTTAAATGTATCTGTGTTTTAATTTTTCTTTCTTATCATCTCAATGTTTCCTTCTTTCTGATAGTTTTCCTCCATATATTCTTTTATTATGTTTCTAGCAGTAAACTGTTTATTGCTATACATTGCTATTTAAACCTTGAAATGTAATATTATTTAGAGCCTTAACATAGAAACAGAATGCATACTCAAATGGAATAATATAGAACAGACTATGTACCAAGATGTGAGCAGGAATAATGAGAATCAGCTAGTGATAATGAAGCATTCTGGGCATAGCAACAGCAGAAGTTCCCACCTTGAGGCCTGAAGAATTCAATGAGGCAGTGTTACAGGACTAGTAAGAGCTTTAGGTGTAGAAAAGGACCAATGCTAATAATTTGAGGCTTTGAAAGAGGAACCTCCACCAACCTAAGAACTTGAAGGGAGAAAACTTAAGGAAAAATTATCTTAACATCTCTTCTTTCATCCTCTGATCTCCAGCTGATGACTCCCAAACGGCTGAAACAAAGTAGAGTTTCGAGAGCTTGTTTACATGGTACATTATTTTCATTCCCTTTCTCTCTCCCTCCATCTCTTCTTTTTTTCCTTCTTCCCCTCCTTCCTTTTCACCTTGCCTAATCTCTTCCTTCCATAAGACATTTTTAGACCAAATTATGCATTGGATATAATTCTATGCACTGGGGTTTTCTTGGACCACATGACTTGGTTTCTTCTCTCACGGAGTTTAAAGCCAAGATATGGAAAGTCTTTATTTCTCCTTCACTGTTGAAGGATAATTTTGCTGAATAAGGAATTCTAGGTTGCTTTTTTGTTGTTGTTTTTAATGTTTTAAATATTCCCCTCTACTCTCTTTTTATTTTCATGTTCTTGTTGGGGCTCAGGGCAGGCCATCCCAAAATATCCCACAGTAGCATATTGATTATTTCGAATGTTACTTGAGAAGCAAAAAGGGTGTTCTGACCCTCCTGTCTTTGCTCCCCTTGAAAGCAGGAAATAACCTCTCATGTGAAAGGTACTCTCTCTCTGCCTCCTTATCACCAGAGCTGGGGGAGTCAGGGCTGAGAAGCCTGCGTAAACCTTGCTCACTTACTCCCTTAAGGCTAAACTCTGCTTAAATTCCTCACTAATTACATACTTCAAAACTAAGTTTCTTTGTCTTGTCATTCCTCGCAAATTTACTGTTTCTTCGTGTAAAAGATATATATATACTGGGGGCTGGCCCCGTGGCCGAGTGGTTAAGTTCGTGCGCTCCGCTGCAGGCGGCCCAGTGTTTCGTTCGTTCGAATCCTGGGCGCGGACATGGCACTGCTCATCAGACCACGCTGAGGCAGCGTCCCACATGCCACAACTAGAAGAACCCACAACGAAGAATATACAACTATGTACCGGGGGGCTTTGGGGAGAAAAAGGAAATAATAAAAAAAAAAAAAAAAAACCAATACTGGGAGGTGTACCAGTATTGTAAAAAAAAAAAAAAAAAAAAAAAGATATATATATACTGCCTGCTTTGTTCACTCTTTGAGCATCCTTCCTCTATAATCTCCAATACGTATGTGTTAAACTGGGGTTTTTCTCCTGTTAATCTGGTCTTTTGTCAATTTTATCATTAGACCAGCGGTAGGAACACAAGAAGAGTAGAAAGGGAATTTGCCCCTGCTCCTACAGTCTCTGTCATGAAGTTTACTGTAATCCTTAAACTTGATTCTCCATAGGTTAGAACCACTCACCCCCCCCAAATCTCTCATTCTATATTTCTATCAGGGTTTGGATTGACAGATTGATAGATGGTACTCTAAAATTTTGTGTCCTGGGTATTTAATTCCATTTACTCTTATGAATTTATATCAGATGTTGGATTTTTTTTTCCCCTTAAATTCATAAGTAAAACAATTGAAATCTTTTAAATCTTAAATGCAATCAGCAAATTCAGTTTATTATGTTTATGTAAGTCAGATGGTTTTTATTACATCTATACTTATAATGATAATCTGCTAAACATAACTTTCGGCAAAAGAGTTATTTGAAGGCATCTTATGCAGTTACAGATATACAAAACAGATTTGACATCTTGTCGGTTACATTATTCTAAGTATGTATATTCTATTTACTTGTAGATTTGCATATATTACACTTGAGAATAGAAGGAATATGTGAGTTAACAGAGAAGTCATTATGTGATCTCATAGCTCTCATAGCCTAAAACTCTTTTGATTGAAAAGATAACTGTTGTAGGCATCAGGATGCCTAAATAATGAACTTTTAGAATTTTGTAGTATACATAAGATAGGAAGTGATTATGTAAGTACAATCAGAGGTTAAATACAAGCCTTTAAAAGAAACTTATTGTCCTAAAAACACCGGATAGCCTGGTCTAAAAATTAAGTAATTTGTTTTAATGTGCAACAGCCATGATTTTTTCTTCTACTCTCACTCTTTCATTTTAGCCATTCTAGTGAATGTCTAGTGGTATCTTATTGTAGTTTTTTTAAATGCATTTTCTTAATGACTGATGTTATGGGATATTTTTCTATAACTTCTGATTTTCTATCCATCTTCTTTGTGAATTATTTGTTGAAATATTTTGTCCTGTTTTATTTAGTGGGTGGTTCTCTCATTATTGAGTTGTAAGTATTCTTTATTTTTGAAATGAAGTTTTTGTAAAATATATGTATTGCAATGTTTTTTCTTCTAGTATTTGCTTGCCTTTCATTTTATCTCTGGTGGTTTCTAAAGAGCAGGATGTTTTATTAACTTCTTTAAAGTCCATTTAAAATTTTTTACATAGTTTGCCTAAGTATTGCCCTAAGGATTCTTTGCCTACCCCCACATATTGGTGATTTTCTCCTATGTCTTCTTTTTGAAATGTTATAGTGTTAGCATTTACATTTAGACCGGGGTCTATCTTATCTTATGCCAAAACTTCAAATCCACAGATAAGACAATCATAAAGGACACATTTGATGAAAAGTACAGGAAGGCAAGAGCAAGCTGGAACCCACAAGCAAGAGCTGAGGTTCATGATACAGACTAAAATCCATGTCAATTCTTATTGTCTCTGACCCATGTGGAACGCATGAGTCCACAGCAGTTTATTATGGAGATAAATGCACATACTTAGTCCAGGATTTGGAGAAACTGAAGGAGGATTGTAGGGAGGGTAGACAGTCGCAGACCTGGCCACTCTTCAAGCCAATGAGGTGAGCTAGCAGATAAATGACAACATGTGTGTTACAAAAACCACTGCTGTTTCACTTCTATACCCCAAGTCTCACACAAAGAAATTTTTATTTTGGCCCACTCTAACCAGAAACATACATGGAAGAGAATTCTGGGAAATATAGCCCAGCCTAGCAAGCTGACATGATTCAAAAGACTCTATATTCCACTCCTTGGCAATTTTGCACTGGCACCCACCATGGATCTCCTGAAACTATACTTAGTATCCAAATAAAGACAATAACAATGTCATGCTAACACGATATGCAAATCCCATGTACAACCCAAAATTACACACTGTTCTGTTTTCCCAAAAGAGGACATAAATCCCGTTTAGTCGTAGGTGATTTTCTTTGCTCCTAGCTGATTAATTTTGATTTCCTGTAATGTAGGTATATTGATAAAAAGTTAACTACTACACATATTATGATGAGATGATGAGAGAGAGGATGAACACACGCATGCACACACACACAAATCAAAATGAGGAAGAAGTACTTATAACTGTTATAGTCCTAGATTCTGGAAGTTTACATAGTTCACATTTATAACTAATGTCCATATTATTCATTTCATAGTTCTTATATGCCTAGCAAGTACCCCAGTTGGTTGTGATTCATTGCCTCATAGGGTTCCTGAAAGATTCATTCTTAAATGTTCTGGGCAATTATTATTAGACCTGCCTTGGTTGTTGTACTTTTTCATTGACTTTAATCATGGGCCATGACATTCCTAAGAGATGCTCTAGGGGATGTCCTTATAATTAATAGGCTGACTCCATTTTTGATGTTTCACTATAATAGCTTTCAGATCCCCTGCATGCTCCACATCCGGGTAACCAGGAAAAGAACCCCACACATGTCCTTTGTTTTTGCATACCTGTGGAAATTTCAACTATTTACAGTCTCCAGACTGTTTGTGGGAACTCCCCCATGCTAGGTGCCCCTTCTCCTTTTTATCTGACCTGTGTATGAGCCCTTCTCCTCCTGGGAGTCTCCAGTTTGTTGTGAGTACTAAGCATATTTTATTCATATTCATGGGTGAGTGGGTTGTGTCATCTCTCTTGATATCCAACTAAATTCCTGGGAAGGCAAGCATAATTACCACTGAGTTTATAAATGAAACACTCCTTCTCCTCTTACCCTTTGTGGAGGTGCAACCCAATTCTCCTTATACTCAGGATCGATCACCCAGAATCACAGTAATCTCTTTTTTACCTATTGATTCAAGCACATGAAGAATCCAATGTGACCAGTGGCAATTTTCATTTCTAGTTTACTGGCATCATTATTTTGTCTCCAGGTAGAAGTATTCTTCTCTTTGGAACTAAGACCTCTACATCAGCAAAGCCTAAAGTCATGGGGACAGGAAGCAAGTACTTTGCTACTGTATTTCCAGGATATGAGGGAGAGAAGCCATTTTTATTTCCACCCCTTGTTTCTCACACCCATGAATTCCGACTATGAGAAAAATAACACCATAAACCGGATGCTAATTTAGAGCATATATTGCATCTTGGCAGATATTGCCCCGTCCCCCCAAAAGTGAGGTGTTGCCACCTGGCTGACATTGTAGCTGAATCTTCCAAAGACTATCCCACCATTGCATTAAGCTGCTGCTTCAAGATGATGGGGAGCATGGCAATCCCTGTGAATTCCAAGAGTGTGGGCCCATTGTCACACTTCATTTGCTGCCAAATGATTTCTTTGGTTAGAAATGCTGCTGTATGCAATCTTATCATAGTCGATAAGATCTCTGTAGTTTTGTCAGAAACATTGCAGGCAGGAAGACAAAAAAATATACTGTCTGTTCTAGGACGAAAAAAGTGCTGCTCCTTCCACAATATTAGTGGTCTAATATAATCAACCTGCCTTGAGGAATCTGATCTATGCCCCTGAGAGATAGTTCCATATTCGGGCTCAGGATTGATCTCGGCTGTGGCAGATTAGATACTCAGCATGGCTGTAAACAGATCACTAATGGTGAATATGTTGTTGAGCGTAACTTTTACTTCATTTGGAATTTATTCATTCAGTCACTCATTCATTTATGATATATTGTGCTACTGCTTGGAGAGATTTCTCGGTTTGTTAAATACTGAGGTTAGATTTTTGTTTCTTATTTTTCTCTTATTTTGGTAATTTCTGGAGAAGAGACAGTTTTGAGCTTTAAAATTTTAAAACAAGAAATTTATCTGGAAGTTACCTTTGAAATTGAAACATACAGCAGAATAAGGAATTCTGGTGATGTTTGTCTGATCCATTTATTAAAATGTTCAATTCAGGCCCGGCCCAGTGGTGCAGCAGTTAAGCTCTCACAGTCTGCTTCGATAGCCCAGGGTTCAGCGGTTCGTATCCCAGGTGCAGACCTACACACCACTTGTTGAGCCATGCTGTGGCAGGCATCTCATGTATAAAGTAGAGGAAGATGGGGACAAATATTAGCTCAGGGCCAGTCTTCATCAGCAAAAAGAGAATTGGTGGCAGATCTTAGCTCAGGGCTAATCTTCCTCACAAAAGAAAAGTTCAACTTAACCTTTCACCCAATGATTTGGCAAGTGTTGATGATCATTCCCTGGTCCACTAATTTTCCTTAAGAGTTATGAAATATTAACTTTCTAATCAATTTTCCTGAGTTGATTATTCACCATTCCTTTTTTTAAATGTTTAGCAAATCTACTTCATCAAATGCTTTGCTACCCTTAGATACAGTCAGTAGAGGAAAGACATGACACATACTTAATTCTTTCTCTTTTTTTATAATTATCTATTTGCAGAAAATGGTGCCCTAGTAGCCTTCAAATATTTTTTATATTATTATGAAGTTATGAGTTTTTAATACTTTCCAGTCCATTGAAAATATGCAAATAAAATAAAAAATTATTATTTTTATTATTATCTTTCTATTAGTATTGTCCCTTTTAAGCCAGTGGGCATCCTCTGCCAAAACCAAAGTCAGTGAGAACAGAATTCCTCCAAAAAAAAAATCCAAAGGTTTTTTTTGTCATCCTATCAAGAAAACATACCTACATTCAAAAAGAGTCAGTATAAGATGTAATTTTTTTCTGGAATTATTTTTGATTACATTTTTGATAATTTATCATGCGCAAATAAAAGGACATTTCAGACAAATTTGCTGATGTCAATGCTTAGTAATTAGACTTCAGACTGTTACGGTTTTCCCCTGTAATTTAAATTCTTATGTATTCAAAGTTCCAATCATGTATGTCAAATGTGCCAAGTTCCAATGAATGCTATCATTTTTCAGAGCTTGAACATTTTATATTTTCCCTAGTGGTCCAAAAGTAGGATAACTTTCCTCTTGTTTAAGTATCTGGCCAAGAAGGTATTCCTTTGATCAGCAAAAACAAAGTATGGGACAGAAAAGTGGTATGATTATAGTCAAATCTTCCCAAAGCAGTGCACATATTTTAATATTTCACACACTCTTTTTCACACGCTGCCACTTCTATATCTAGACCAAAGATTTCTTACAGGCTGCTCAATAGAATTTTGGAAATAAATGTAATTAAATGATTCAGTGCACTTTAGAGTCAGATGAAATTTTTAAAAATATAATTATTTATTGGCAACAATAATAAATCTAGTCTTCATATATCCCTGTTGCTGCGTATGATAATCCATTTTCCTAACTCAGCTCACTTGCAACAGCAATTCTAGAATAGCTTCTTCAGAGAAAAATCTTAAGGGCAAATCCTCAAGTTTTGAGAAAACGTTAATTGCCCTTCTTTAGTATCATTAGCCCAATGTCCCTCATGGATGAATCATTATGAGCAACTTCTTTCACTGCAGTTGATAAAAGTTTAATGATTTGTTCTTTTTAAAAAACAGATAGTTTATACCCTGAGGTAGGTCACCAATTAAGTGCTTGACCTTAGAAAAAGAAAGAAAAATGCTCAGGAATGTCTTTCCAATTTTCCTATAATAAAATTTAGACAGTACTCAGAAAAAGCATTCTTGAGTCAGATAAAGTTGACCCAGCTCCAGACCTGCCATTTATTAAAGATATGGTCTTGTTCAAATCACAGGACTGAACCAGTTTTCTCATCTTAAGATAAAAATAATATAGGACCTCAGGTTTTCACTGGTTTGAATCCTGGGTGCATTCATGGCACCACTCGTCAGGCCACGTTGAGGTGGCGTCCCATGTGCCACAACTGGAAGGACCTGCAAATAAGATATACAACTATCTACTGGAGGATTTGGGGAGAAAAAGCAGAAAAACAAAAAGAAGATTGGCAACAGTTGTTAGCTCAGGTGCCAATCTTTAAAAAAAGAAAATAATATAGGGCCTCATTCAATTCTGTGAGAATTAAACATGGTTTCTTGTATGTGTGCACACATGCATGCATATGTATATATTATTTACCACTATATCTGGTACATATTATTAATAAAAACTATAAAAATTGCTACCATAATTATTATCATTCCTAGTAGTGATAGAGTCTCAATATCTTGTATTTATCCTTAAGGATAATGTGTAAGAAAAAAAAAAAACTGGAATGTAGATCCCATTAATTTAAAATCTGTTAAACAGTACTTTCTTTCAGTCACAGTACTTTTTTCTGGTTATGAGTCACTCCCCAGTAGAAAGGTGAGAGTTTTAAGAGGTAGCTTAATTTTCTCAGGCCATAACGATAACAATTTCTACACTTATGCACTTATTTTTAAGGATGCCCTGTTAACTCAAATATTTTATAGCATCTTGTAAACATATTTATTTATTTTCAAGGAGTACCTCATTTACTGGAAGGATGCAATATTCATTCAATGCTAGTATTGAATGAATTCATTCAATTCATTATTTCACTCAATGCTAGTATTTTGGGAAACCAAAGTAAACCTTTAACAGAGCCAATTAAGTTATGATTAGAAAAGAGTGTGTGTATACTGCTTAGAGACCTCTAAAGTGCTTAAGTATAATGAGGAAATTTGGTGATGGTGGAGAAATTCACTCATTTATCAGTTTATTCCACTAGCCACTCTGGTCATTTGGACGTACTCATTTAAAGTATAATGAAAAGAATTTATAACACCAAATCCAGTGCAATGTGATTTCACTCTACAACAAGCAGTTTGTCATAATGAATCTGCCATTCTGTTGCTGTAGGATGTAGTATTTCAAATTGTTCCTGAGTGCGCATTACGACTATTATTTTGAGTTGTTAACCGACAATATATGCAGTTATTAACCTGCAGTATATGCAAACATAGAAGAAGGTTTATTAAACACATCAATGTGGGTGTTTAATAAATGTGGCAGTGTATTTTAATGTGATTAAATATAATTGGCCCATGGCTCAGTATATTGATAATTAAAAACTGCAAATTATAGAAAATAAAATGTCAAATGTGTTGTGTTATGAAATGCTAGTATGATAATATGAAGTAATATACCATTTTCGGTCCCATACAAGTGATTCCTGTGAAACTCATTTTAGCCTGCTCTAAACCAATAGTCTAAGAGGTCCCCTGCTTCCACCTTTGCCATCCTACACCTCTCTCTCAGTACCTAGTCATCCTCTCAACATATAAAAGAAATCATGTCATTCAATTCTCAAAACCATCCAGTGGCTTTTGGTCATAAAACAAAATCAAATACAAATCCTTAAAATAATTTTCAAGGCCCTGCATGATCGATATCTCCTCCTGCCATCTGTCTGACTTGATTTCCTCCTAATGTTCTCGAACATTCCCTCCATCCACACTACTCTACTTGCTGTTTCTGACCCCAGATATGTGACAGCTCAATTCCTCACTTCCTCGGGGTTCCTTCTTACATGTCACTATATCTGAGGGGTCTCCCCTGATCATTTTACATAAAATAGCAACCCACACTGCATGGTTTATGTCTCTTATCTCCTTTATTACTAACCGCAACACATCATCTGATGCTAATTATGTTTACATCATTCATTTTACCTGTCTCAACCCATGGAAAGGGATGTACAGTCGTATTGATGAACAGAATTGTATATAGACTGTTAATGACAATTTGATGAATGGATGAATGAGGCTTAGGTTCTATTTTTCAATTTATTTTTAAAAAATAAGATATGGTACAGCAATTTTCTACTTACAGATATACATTTAAATGTTATAAAAATTGCCTATTGATCACTTTTAATTTCTTGCTTAAAAACATCTAAGGCGTAAAACATAATGCAGAAAGCAGTCTTAAAAAGTCAATAATGCCTAAAGTCACTGTGGATATAGAAATGTCTTGTAAATTCAACAGAAAATTTGAATTAACCCATGATGATGTAGTTTATTTTAAGATACAGGTCAAAAATAGGTTAATGAATCTTAATATTTTTTAACCAAAGCATGCATGCATTTTCTATTAAACTATAAATTATGTCTATAGAACATATAAGAATAGACAGACTTTACAATTTATTTATATTACTGATAAAATACTGTTAGTAAATTTTCTAAAAATAAGAAAATTTCAGTCATTGAACTTTAGTAACAAAATAAGCTTATGATGTGACATGGAAAAGACAACACTTTTACTATACTCTGTTACTGTCAAGGTAGACCAGGGAAGATTTAGTATAAGAGTGTATGCCAGTGAGGGTACTTCCTATAATATGACTTTGTGCAACGTTTAATTATTTTATTTATTTGACAAACATTTATTTTGAACAAACACTCTTTTAGCATTGGAGATATAACCAGAGTAAAATGTATCAATGACCCAGATCCTATGATGATTATATTCTAGATCTGGGAGATATACTGCCAGCCATTTTATATGTGAAGTGTCAGAAAAAATTATTTAAATAAAAAATTAAAAAGTGTTAGGTAAGGAATTAATATGGAGAGATGAGATTTTTTTTTTTTAACAGGATACGGTGCAGATTTACTTTGGAAAGGAGAAGAACGGCAGGAGGTCAGGTCAGAGGTCTTGTTTTGAGTGAATGTTTGAATGAACCTCTTAGACGTTCTTGAGCCAAAAGATAGAAATCAGTAGAAAGAATCACAATAACCGCTGAGTGTAGTATAATCTGTGGGAGCTTGTAGACAATTTAAAAAGGCATACAAATAATTCAGGAGAGTAATAACCATGCCCTGGACTAGAGAGGTATTGATGGAAATGCTGAGAAGTTGAACACTTCTGAATATGTTTTGGATTTGCTAATGACAGATGTGGAATATGACAGAAAGTCAAGTGTCAAACATGCTACCACTGTTTTTAGCCTAAGTAATAGACAAATAGAGTTCTAAAACACTGAGATTGGGTAGACTAAATAATGAACAGATTGAGGGGTGATGTGATATTTTTTGTGATGAACCAATTGAGCTAGGCTACAGTCACCAGTTATTCAGTTAAACACTAATCTAGGTGTTGCCTTGAAGGTATTTGAAGACATGATTAAAGCCCATAATCAGTTGACTTTAAGGAAGTGACAGTATCCTAGACAATCTGAGTGAGTCTGACTCAATTAGCCGAAAGCCCTTAAAAGCAGAGCTAGGTCTTCCTTGATGTAAAGATTCTACCTCTGGACACAGCTTCAGGCTGTGCTCGGGAATCCCAGCCTGCCCCTAGAGCTTACTCTACAATTTGGAAATTGCCCTAGCCAGTCCCCAAAATTACACAAGCCAATTCCTTGCAATCAGTCTCATAATATATATCTTCTGGTTTACTTCCCTGGTGGAACCCTGAGTGATAAAGCTAGGTAGTATTTTTTTTTTCCTTGAGATACTTATGAATCTCACAAATGAAGATGTCAGGCAAATATCTGAAAACTGTCATGGAAGATGTGGGGCCTGGAAAATCACATGTTGGCATTATTAGTCTATAGAGATCTCTCATTGAGAGAGATCAAAAAATGATCCACCAGAAGCTATTCATTGGAACCTGTGAAATCCCTGGAAACTGTGAATAACTTATTTGGAAAAAGAATCTGTACAGTTGGACTTAAGTTAAGGATCTTAAGATAAAAAGATCATCCTGGATAATGAAAGTGGGCCAAAAATCCATGACAAGTGCTCTTATAGGAGACACACAGAGAATAGACACACAAAGAAAGAGGTGATGTGACTATAGAGGCAGAAGTTGGAGTCATGCCGTCAGAAGTCAAGGAATGGCGACAACTGCCAAAAGCTAGAAGAGACAGAGTGCAGCCACACCAACACCTTCATTTCGGACTTCTGGCCTTCAGAACTGTGAGAGAATAAATTGATAGCGTTTTAAGCCACATATTTTGTGGCAATTTATTGAACAGTAATACAATCTTATCTAAAACCATGAGACTGAAGAAGATAAATTAGGAAGTGAGTATAGATAGAAACAAGACTTGTAAGAACTGACTTCTGGGGTACTCCAAAATCAAGAACTTGGGAAAATGAAGAGAATCTAGCAGAGGTATTTGAGAGGGAGCACCCCAAAGCTTATAAGGAGAAGCAAAATAAAGCGTTATTTCAGCATCAAGGAAAAATAAGTGCTATAAAGAGAATATGGGCATCTATCAAAATCAGATAGGTCAAGAGAGATGAATGTTGAGAACTGACATTTACATTTGGTGAGTTGAAATCATTGATAACCTTTATAATGAAAGTTTCAGTCCTGTGTGGCAGCTAAGGACTGATTTCAGTGCTTAATAGAGAATATCCAGAGTGAAAGTAAATACATTGAGTAACGATGTCTCTGTTGTGGTATTTTTGCTTTAAAAGGAAGCAGAAGAAGAAAGTGGTACCTGGCCAGAATAGTGACGTCAAGGATGTGTGTGTGTTTCATGGGAGACAATGCATTGTACTGGCTCACTGGTGAGCTGCCACCCTTACAGAGGAAGTTATAAAATAATTAGAAGACACAAAAACAAAAAACAATAAAAACTTGCCCTGAATGTGTTATTAGAATTGATTTATTGAGATCCTAGGGAATGAAGAAGCCCCTATTTGAATGAGATTACTGGCAAGTGGACATTAAAAATAGGAGCTTCTGGAACTTCTCTGACTCACTATATTATGACACAGTCCCTCTTTCTGAGAAGAGTAAATGAATTTGCTACTCTAATTTTGTAATCAGACAAACTAAGAGTTATTTGCCTCCATTTTCTACTTCAAATGCCCAATTTGTCCAGTTCCAGAAAAGAGATGGCGCTTGTAGATTAACTGTGGATTATTGACAAGTGAAAGAAGTTGCAACAATGGTGATTGGTATTGTCTGCTGTGTTTCTGTAATGTAGGAGTTTCTAATTCAACATTTCCTTGGTTTTTTGGTCATTAAACTGGCTGGACATATATTTCTTCATTTCATGTTATTTGCCAGTTGACTTCAGCATGTTTCATGAAGAGCTGACTCTGTTTTTTGGACCAGGCTTAATGTTTATTACCAAAAGGGCAATGAGCTAAATTTTAAGACACCAAAAAAGAGAGAAGCAAACCTTTTCTAGTGTCCTTTTAGCCTTTTTTAAAAATAACCTTAAACGTCTTCCCTGTTTTACTTTCACTTGCTTCTGTGCTCTGCTAGGATTTTAAGATTTTTTTTTCATTCTTTTCCTTCCTCCTCCTCTCTCCTCCCCCATTCTTCACCTGCTCCATTCCTCGCCTCCCTCCCTGCCTGCTTTCCTCCCTTCCTTCCTCTCTTTCTTCTTCTCTCTCTCCCTCCCTCTTCTCATTTCCACCTCTTTTTTAATTCCTTTATTTCAACAGTTCTGGGGGCATGTAGAGAATATGCAAAATTATTTTTCCTTATGACAAGATTCCTCAGGAAAAGTAGAATTTTTCAAAGAGGAAGATATATTGACCTCTTATTTTATTTTCTATCCTTTCTGGAAATGATAATGATTGACAACACCAATATCCAATTATACATTTTCTTACTCTATTAAACACTGAGAGGAAGGCAAAGTATCACAAGGATTTCCTAAAAATTACAAATACCTCTTTCCTTTCCTCATTCCCACAGACTTCTGTTCTCCCTGGCGGTGCTGTGGTCAGTCTCTCAGGTCTAAGCTACAGAACTACAAGTGACAGTTTGTCAATCCTGTCTCTTTGTAGACAAAGAAAGCCTTGACATATGGCCAATATCTAGAGAGCTCTTTGGCCTGAAACCCAGATCATTCAGGTATTTCCCAGAAGGGATTTAATGTATTGTAATAGTCTTGCCCGGGACCAAAAGCTAGATAACAATCCTGTGGGCAGATAGAGCTTTTTAATTGATAGGTGATTCAATTCTGTTTCTTGTGAGAAGAGGCAAGATTCTGGGGTCAGAAGTAAGAACACAGAACATGAACCATAGATAGGGTTAAAGGGAAAGTGATTTCTGTCTGAATGCTAAAAAATCAGGCACATCAGTCTTGACCAGTGAGGGAAGGAATAATGTGTAGTATTTCTAGAGCTCGGATGCACCCTGGCTTTTGCCAGAGGGCAAAAGCAGAAGGCAAGAAAATATCCTAGTAAGAAACCCCCACATCCTTCTTTTTATACTTTTATCCTTTAGGTGTATGGGTTTTTCTTGCTTTCATTTTCTTTTTGAAATTCCCAGCAGTGTGAACACGCTGAGCCAGCACCTCGACAAGATCACAGCAGAGCAGAGGGGTCATGAATATAAAGAAGAGATTGCAACTTCTTCTCCAAAACATTGTACTTGGGTAATATTTAACTTGAATAAGCAATTTCCAAGGGCCCATCATTATCCAAATCCTTTGTATTTTTAACTTATTGACTATCCATAGCAAATTTAAGAGGGAGGTCATTTTTAAAGTGCCGAAACAGATAGACTGAACAGTTTGCACATGATTACATAGCTAGGCAGTTGCATTCCTTGGACTGAATTTTAGTCGGGATTGGAATTACAGTGTTCTTGATAGCTATGCTCGATGTCTGCAGGATCAGTATTTGTAAGAGAAATTTGTATCTTAATTACATACATCCCAATTTTAATTTTTATTTCACCAATATCTTCTTCCTTAGAATGTTTTGAAGCTTTTTCTTGCACCCGTCTTAGGTGCTGTATCTATCAAGAGTTGCATCAGGATGTCTGCAAAAGGCCACACACGTCTTTTCTTTCAGTTTGAGGGCTTTGTCTTCCCAGAGGAAAAGGAAATCTTCCAGATGGTCAGCCCTGGTCCAACCATCATTGTACGCTATGCTTCCAAAACACCTCAGTGATCCAGAGCTTATCATTAGGTTTTCCTGATTATTTCTCCTGATATCCAAAACACACATACTAGACTGATTAAGAGTCCCTGATTTCTTTACCTTTGTGTGGTTCTCTACACTGTTCCACTGATTATATGGGGACAAAGTCCATCCTCAGACGTGATGTAATTGCGTGCAGTCACCTTATTTACATCATGAATAAAGGTCCTACCTCAGGGTTGGAGAATGAAGTTTGTCGAGGTTCAGGTTCTTCTTCCTTTAAAATAAGGAGGTTGAACTACACGAACGTTAAAATTATTTTCAGTTCAAGTCACACGCATTTTATAATATTTAGAAACTGATTCGTAGATGTAGAAACAATCACTGCCATTTTCTCTAAGGTTCTAAGAAAAGCAAAAGAAAACAAGCAGACAAGCAAACATTCTGTATTTTTGTATTAGCTCGATGATTGTACACAGGCTGTATTTAGTGAAAACAAACTTATAGTTGAGAGGCTGTATGTGTGATGTTCTCTGTTGCTTTTTTCAGCACTTTTTAAAAAAAATTCAAATTTCTTTTTGAGGAGAGCTTTGATTCCAAAATAAATTTTTTGAAATATTGAAAAATAGTTATCTATAATATTTGAATATTGTGATTGAGGAAAAGTTTGCTTTATCTGTATCAGTATATCTGTAAATAAAATCAATCTGGTATATGTCTAAACTCCCTCTGAGTGTGGATACATAAATTTCTGTTGCATTATTTTTTACTTTTCATTGTATGCTTGAAATAGTTTAAAAATAAAAAGAAAAGAAAACTTTGAAAAAGTAGACTATGAAAATACAAAAAAGGGCAGAATTTTGTTTTAAGGAAAGCTAGGTAAAGAGCTGCAAATACTTTAAAATATTTTTAGAGATTAGAAAGAAAGAGCGGAGCAGTAAAAGTTTTTTTTATTGGATGCTCAAAAAATAAATATGGGCTATACATATCCTAAATCACGTCAGAATATTGCTAAATATAGTACAAAGAAACAAATAGACTCAGAAAGAAAGCCCTTCACTTCACATCAAATTACATAACATAAAAGTAAATTGGACATAAGAAGAAATAAAGGGAAAAAAAACACCTACACACTTCCCAGAAAGAAAATCAGAAGGTTAAAACAGGCTATAACCAGACAACTGTTGGTAAAAGAGTTATTGAGTAGGTTCATATATCTTCTTCTATGTTGACCACATACATTTAAATTTCTAAGTAGATCTTTCTCTGTAATCCATTCAGAAATACATTTCTTGCCATTTTTACCTCCCATAGATACTATTTTATACTGAAAGTGGTCCTTAGGAGACTATGAATAATTGAAAAGGAAAGATAAAGCATACAATAAAAAAGAAAAGCAGGCCAGTGTTCAGAAATAATTTTTTATAATGCTGAATAAAAATCACTTGAGTGCACTTGTGATGTTCCATTTGTATTAATATCTTAGAGCAAGAGTTTTGCATTTTTTTACACCCTTGAAACTATATCTTGAAACCTTCTTACCCAGAAGCATAAACAAATAAAAAATACAAAAGCAGTAACAACACTTGTGCAAAAGACATACTGGGAGAGTAGTATGCCCATTTACAGACACACAAACACACACATACACACACACCCCCAAGGACAGCAGTAAGAGGCCTAGTTTGTTTATCGTTGCTGTTATATTTTTCAAACATTTCATTTTAAATTCTTATATATCTCAATGCTTAAAACGTAAGGGAAAAAATAAACATTTAATGTAGTCATATCACAGTAAAAAAAAAGGGAAATATAAAACGGGAAGTAAAAATTTTACAGAGAGGAAGAAAATGCTAAATTACACAATACATGCAGGAAATCAATTCACATGTTAAAATATCAGGATATCAGAGATGAGGCATGAATTGTATGATTCTCCACTCCTCCCAAACGGTCACATTTAAAAAAAAATTTTAAATACCATGTAATACTTGATCATAAGAGTATGATGTAGAACATTAAATCATAACTTTTTGCCCAAATAAGTCCATTTAAGTTTGCAAATAATATTTAAGAATATAGACAAAATCTAATTTGATCTCCTATATACACTAGTTGTTCTCATACAACTTTGTGAGTATAGATTCTGTTCATAAATTCTGAGAGTTATATTTTGTATGTGTGTCACTTATCTAAAATTGCATCAAGTGCCTACAAGAATGTACATTGATGCACTGTTTCTGTGTAAACTATCCAGAGGAAGAATGGGATTCTTATTCGGTAAGGGATTGTATCATGAAATAGTTTGGTAGGAACTGATTTACAGTCATGCGTTGCTTAACAACAGGGATTCGTTCTGACAAATGTGTCGTTAGGTGATTTCAACATTGTGGGAACATCATAGAGTGCACTTAAGCAAATCTAAATGGTATAGCCTACTACACACCTAGGCTACACGGTACTATTCTTATGCACCCACTGTTGTATGTGTGGTCTGTCATTGACTCAAAGTGACGTGGCATCTGACAGGAATTAACACACCTGCTTCTATCAACATCCCTATCTTGACAATGGTTTCTAGAAAACTATCTTTTTGTTTGTTTGTTTCAAAAGGTGTGAGCATTGGGTAATCTAAAAAAGCATAGACACAGTAAAATAAAGCATATCTTGCACATGGAAAAAGTTGATAGGATCAAAACCTTTTTTTCAAATAATTTCCTTTCTGCAAATACTTTTAACCATTGGAAAAGAGTATGCTCAGAAGAATAATCATCTTTTACATTTTAAATCCAGAAGTAACACATAAATAAATCCAAGAAATTTTAATTTATAAATTTCAGAAAAAGCATAGCGTCTGCAAATTAGTTCAAAAAAGACCTTATCAAAGAGGACAAAGAAACCCAATTATATTTCCAGAAGCACTGACTATTTACCTAAATTACAGTCATCAGGAACACCAGCTGCAACACACTCCTTAGACTTTTGCTCTAGGCAACTTAAGTCTTAGAACTACTTTTGGGAAAGAGATCTAGGAAAATGAAATGAGATAACTAATTGTTGCATTAAGCTTATTGTGGCTCAGGAACAAGGAAAAATAACAGTCATTTGGTAAGAGGCATGTCCCACTAAAAGCCTGCATTATCTAAATTTTAAGGGATCATATCCATAAATCTTTTATGTACTTTCTTGTTTTATTTAATTATGTTGCTTGTTTACATCATGTTGCCCTGTGTTTATTGAGATCTCGTATCCTTCTCATTCTCCTGCCACTGTATGACTCCTTTCCAGCTTCTGACTTTGTAGGAGTCTGCAAACTTTGCCGTGAGTCAAAGTTACTTGAAACGTTTGTCAAAGAACCAGTCTTCCAAGGCTCAACCTTAAGAGTCTGCTGTAGCAGTTCTGAGGGGAAGCCCAAGAAAGCTTTTTATTTTTTTTTCCTTTTTTTTTTAAATTGAGTTAATGATGGGTTACAATCTTGTGAAATTTCGGTTGTACATTAACGTTTGTCAGTCGTGTTGTAGGTGCGCCCCTTCACCCTTTGTGCCCAGCCCCCACCACACCTTTCCCCTGGTAGCCACTAATCTGTTCTCTTTGTCCACATTTTTAAATTCCTCATATGAGTGGAGTCATACAGAGATTATCCTTCTCTAACTGGCTTATTTCACTTAGCATAATTCCCTCAAGGTCCATCCATGTTATTGCAAATGTAATGATTTTGTTCTGTTTTGCAGCTGAGTAGTATTCCATTGTATATATATACCACATCTTCTTTAGCCATTCATCTGTTGATGGGAGCTTAGGTTGCTTCCACGTCTTGGCTATTGTAAATAACGTTGCAATGAACATTGGGGTGCATAGGACTTTTGGAATTGCTGACTTCAAGCTCTTTGGATAGATACCCAGTAGTGGAATGGCTGGATCGTATGGTAGTTCTATTTTTAATTTTTGAGGAATCTCCATACTGTTTTCCATAGTGGCTGCACCAGTTTGCATTCCCACCAGCAGTGTATGAGGGTTCCTTTTTCTCCACAACCTCTCCAACATTTGTTACTATTAGTTTTAGATATTTTTGTCATTCTAATGGGTGTAAGGTGACCAAGAGAGCTATTTTAAAATAGCAAACAACAGGTACAAAAATACTAAAACCAAACAAACATAAAACACTCCAAATGATTCTGATAAAGATTCTTCTGACCATCTCAGAAGTCTCTGCTCTGGTTTTCCCAGGCACATCTTTACTTTTTATAAAAGAACTAACGTGTTTTAAAAAAAAATCAAGTAGCAAATAAGAGACAATGTAAGTAATTCATCATTCTCCACCCCACATTTCTGCACCTAAATGCCCTCTCCTTAGAAGAAAACACAGTTAACACTTTACCTCTTTTTTCTCTTAGATTATCTTATCTCTTAGATTAATGTGTCTATATTGATTTTTCTTTTCATCTACTTTAAATATTGTCTATAGAAATCATCCTATGATTAATAAAAGTGTAGCTCACTCAATCTATGCAGACTTCTCCATTCTCAATAAACATATATTACTAATTTAGTCCTCTAGGTCACAACATTAATTCTATATTAAAATACTTAAAATTTGGTCTATGCTAGAAACAGTCCTGTATTTTCAGATCTCCTTCATCCATTCTTTTTACATCAATTTGCTGTTAACGGGATTGGAAAAGCTATGTTCAAGTTTCCATTACTGGATTTGCTTTTGAGGCTATGATTTTCTGAACAGAGACAGTGAGCATTGCAAGTGATGGTCTTGGAAAATGTACGGGGTGGACCTGCCTACCTCCTTCCCAAAGCACTACAAGCTGTTACAAAACTGCTTGCGTGATCCATTGCTAACCTTCAGATGAAGTGGAATAGTTCTAATATATTATAAATACCACATATCCCATTTATTTATGTTAACCAGCTGAAGCTTTTGTGCCTGGATAGTACATAATTAACATGTCACAAAAACTTACCATAAAACTATTCACTATTTGGAAGAATAAATTCACATTCCATTAAGTAAGGATCATCACTACTTTAATGGTCTACATGTTACATTTTAATAGCCATATAAGTAACCAGAAAATTAAATAGGTCTTTTATCTAATACGTATTTTCACATTTGAGCGTACTCCTGGCAGAAGATAACTGGGATGGCTGCAACTGATCAGGTTCCATTAATGTGAGATTGCTTGTGAAGTAGTACATTTTCTAATATCTCCCGTGGAAATGTTATGCAAATTATTTGTAAATGTGAAATCCTCAAGAGCAAAGCTACATTAACTGTTCCTATTGCGAATGTATGCTCAATAATTTACAACCCATCAATGGCTGAATTGGAAATAAATTGTTTCTCAGCAGTTCCAAAATGCAGTAGAAATGTAAACAGCACCATCTTCTGGATTACATGAACTCTCATAATTGTTTTATAAAATACTATCCACGTCTTCTCTTAAACAGATATCTAACAGATATTAAACATTACATGTGTATGCTGCATATTTTGACATTTTTACTGTTAATTTTAAGCACAGCATTTAGATATAGACACTAACCCAATAATGTGTGGATAAAATATAAGCATTTTTATATACATTAATTTGAATATTGAATTATAATCCAAGCATAAATACTTTAGAATACAATAAATACAAGAATATTGTTCTGATCTGATTAACTTCATCCTTCCATAGCCGTTGTCAGTTTATGAATTATCTGAAGTGGAAAAAAAGCGTTTCATAGCTTGAACATTTCCTTGGAAAAGCAAAGCAGAAAACAGACACAACATCAATATGTACTGTCAAAGCTCTCATCTCAAGAAGCAAAATACAATAAAAGATTTCCCCAAATGCCAATATCTGGAAGAAAGTTATTTTACCATTTCCTTATCTTACTGTAATTAGCCTTAACAGGAAGAAAGTATTCAAGGATATTGTGTGCCTTGCAATATCCGTATGTTTTCAACTGAAATATAATTTTAGTGATTTAATTTTTCATTTGCCAATACTGAGAATAAATTTGTGATATATATATATATATATTTTTTTCCACTCTGATAGAATGTGAAAGAAGCTAGGGAAATTAAGACGGAAAACCAAGATATAAAGATTAGAAACAGAAATAATATGAAGAATATAATTAGTAAATTTTTTTTAATTCTTTCTGTCATTCCTCCAACAATAGTCCTTGGCCTTCTTCTGTGCTCTGTGGCTGGGCTTTCACCTTTCTTCAAGTCATTAGCCATATCCTGTCATCAGTTTATTGGCTCCTCAGGCTAGACACTAGGATCCTGCTCCCTAATCACTAACTCCTTAGTGCTCTCAATGATGGGAGTCCCTTTATCTATCTTGATTTAAAGAGTAAACCTGAGATCAATCCAACCCTCCAACTTCCCTTCAGCTTTGAGTGGGTTGAACAGTGCAGGCGCTGAAAGACAAATACTGTACATCACTTACATGTGGCATCTAAGAGAGCTGAACACATGGAGACAGAGAGTATAATGATGGTTACCAGGGCCTGGGAGCTGGGGATATGGGGAGATGCTGGTCAAGAGTACAAACTTCCAGTTAGAAGATGAATAAGTTCTGAGGATCTAATGCACGGCCTTGTGATTACAGATAACAATACTGTATTATATACTTAAAAGTTGCCAACAGAGTAGATCTTAAATATTCTCATCACAAAAAAGAAATGGTAATTATGTGACATGATGGAGGTGTTAGCAACAATAAGGTGGTAATAATCATAGTGTAATATATAAATGAATCAAATCAACAAGTTGTACATTGTAAAGTTACACAATGTTAGATGTTAATGATATCTCAATAAAGTTACAAAAAAAGGAAAGTTGATGAACTTGTTGCAAAGGTAAAGCTGGACCTTAATTCTTTAAGTTGATGGTGGTTAGCATCAGATTTGGAGACCTAGCCTCCTATTTTCTCAATTTGAATGTGAAGGTCTGAGTACAAAGATTCTTTGGATTACTGATTCTGTCTCCCACTATTATTTCCTGATAAAAAAATCAAAAATGGAAAAAAGAAATTACAGGGGGATGGTCTGGAGAAGAAGCTAATGTGTGTATGGGCCCACAGGAAAAATAAATTACAGTTAATCTGAATACAAATAGATATATTTGGATTTGGATTTATATATGTTGTATTTACACATATATACACACAACTATTAACCTATATATATGATATACACTCAACACAAGGTTGACATAGGGAAGCCATATTGTAGAAAAGAAATCATATTGTAATTTTGAATGACTTCTGATTAACTAGCCCAGACATGCTCTGTAGATTTTGTGGCCATTCCCAACTGCTTTAAGATGATAACTTTGTTCCTTTGAGCTCCTTAGGAATGTGATGACCCCCCTGGCAGAGCGCCTATGCTGATAGCCATCATCAATGACAACTGAAAGATCAGGGTGTAGGGCATTCTTCTGGTCTCCCAAGCATATCCAGTAAAACAAAGGACTATCAAGAACTGGGAAAAGATGTCTGCCCCACCCAGAGACCAGCCCCCTATGTAACTGTCCTGTAGTCTTTGTTCTGTAAGATGGTTCTTTCAGACATTAGTTGGCCATCTTCCCTCTTGCTAGCAAGCTATAATAAATAAACCCTTTCTCTCCTACTACCTTGCCTCTTGACTATTGGCATGTCTTGTGGCAAGCAGATGACTGCCCTCGGGTGATAATATATACATGTATATATGTATATACGTACATAGATGTATGACAAAATGAGGCCTAGGCATACAAATTAATTTAAATGAGATTCTTAGAAATTTAGACTTTCCTTGGAGGCCCATCAGGAGCCATTAATGGTGTTAAGTAAGGGAGTGCCATGATGAAATTTTCGTTTCATGAATATTCTGTTTTTTGGTATAGAAATTTGAATGAAAGGAAGTAGTATGGGAAAAAGAATCAATGAGTAGTCTACTTTGGGAGTTATCAAGGTCTGTTGGCAATTTTGACTTGATCGTCAGTGTAAGAACAGGGAAAAGAGAATGATCCTCAGATTCTGGTCTTCAGTATATAGATGATGGTGCCCTAAAATGAGTTAGGACATACAGAAAAGGAAAATATTTAGGGGGAAATATGCTAATTCAATTTTAAAAATACGGAGTTAAAGGTGCTTGCTGTAGATACAAGGAGGAAGAATCGAATGTCACCAACAAAGTCGGTTGTGAGCTCATTGAAACCATCTTGACCTCAGACGTAGATGTGAGAATTTTGTTTGCCTACATTTTGTTTGCCTACTGAATCCAAGAAAGCAAACAAGATCATCCACAGAGTATATTGGGGACACATAAATGAAGTGAGCATCTTAAGTAACAGGATAACTAAAGAGAGATGTTTTTACAGAAGACCAAGTGCGAGGTGCAAGAAGGACAGAAAAACAGTGCCATGAAATATCTGGAAACAAATTAGGAGAGGGAATATTGTAAACTGCCCAAGGCTGCAGACAGGCAAGTAACATCCGGCCACAACGTGTCCATTGGAATTTTTCATCTAAGTAAGAGCATTTTTTATGAATTTTGGGATGTTAAAGGTGAATTCATAGTTTATGTGAAGATGTTATTGTTCCTAAGCCCATTACTTGTCTTTCTGTCACTCTTTTATCCACTTTGCCATGAGGTTTTGCAGTGATTTATTTGATTATTATGTTTGGAAGGAATAAGTGAGCAAGCTTACCTCAGCTATGCCCTTCTTCACTTTGAGAATGAGTCAATTTACCAAATAACTTTCCAGTGCTTTTTTGTATGGGGGTCCCCTCCTCGGAAGGAATCCTACCCCTATCAATGATACCATGCGTGAGTGGGTGTATTAGTTTCCTGGGACTGTTGTAATGAAGTGCCACAAACTGAGAGGCCACAGAAATTTATTGTCTCATAATTCTGGACGTTAGATGTTGAAATCAAAATGTAAGCTGAGTTGGTTCCTTCTGAGGGCTGTGGAGGAGAATTTGTTCCCTGTCTCTTTCCTAGCTTCTGGTAATGCTGGTGCTTGGTATCAGCTGAAGCCATATTCTCCAATTCAGTTATTATCATCAAAAAAGGTTAACTTTTGGTTCCCATAAATACATTTTCCATTCTTCAATTTGTTCAGAAGTCCTGTAGGGAAAGATATTGTCATTTATTTGGCCCCCTCAGAGTTCCCACATGTGGGAGGAATGGAGTTTACAGACTCTTGGGATCATCACAATGGCAGGTTGGAGCCAGTTTGTACCAGCTCACAAGAGCCAATGGTTACATTTTTAAGAATTTTGAGAGCCAATTACTAAACACACTCATTACTAGAATAAACTTGACAATTAAATACATTACAATAAATATACAAAATTCTTCGCTTCTTGTTTTACTGCATATTTTTTTTAGATTGGTACCTGAACTAACGTCTGTTGCCAATCTTCTTCTATTTTTTTTCTTCTTCTCCCCAAAGCCCGCCAGTGCATAGTTGTATATTCTGGTTACAGGTCCTTCTGGTTGTGCTACTGCAGTTTTTAACCATCTATGCTCTTGGATTATTTGCCTCTATTGTATCTTTCTGGTGGAAATACTATCTAATGCTACTGATGTACTATGATTCTATATCTGTGTCCGACTTTGCATTCAATAACCTCATAATGGTCACTTGAAACTGGCCATGGTAGACATATTTACTCCACATAAATCAGCAAAGAGTACTAATCAAGACTTACTTTATTGTTTTATTAAATCTCTAGACTAAAGAGCATGACTGAGAAAATGTTGATAATGCACATTAAACTTAAATGCTTCCTGTCTCTAGCTGATGCTTTGTAAATAACAAAAAAAAAATGAGAAAATAGTATTCCAGTATTCTAACACTATTCTGATTCAACAAAGTAATCAAAGTAGTCACTTGCATCATTGACGAGTAAGTGAATTTCCAACATACATCTGCATTATTTGACTTTTGTTTTACTCATTAACATAAATGAAAACACCAAGCAGAACTCACTTTGGAACTACATGTGAAGAACCCAGGTGCTAGTGCATCACAGAATAGTGAGGAAATAATGGTAGCAAATTTAGACTTTTTTAGTAAGAATTTTGACACTACAGGTAGGTTGAATGATGTGTGGGCAATGTAGTTTTCTTGGTTTGTTTTTGTAGTGGAAGAGATTTAAATATTCATTGGAAGGATGTGTGTGGGAAGACAGAAAGAGAGACAGAAACTCAATCTGCACATAAAGTGAATGTACTTGAAGAGAAGAGATGAGAGCAAACCTGTGATGTGGTTGAAGAGTTTGGCCTTGAGAGTTGCAAGCAACTCTTCAATCTGAGAAGAAAGAATAAAATAATGCCTGCAATTTTAGGTAACTTGTAATTGGTATTGCAATATATTGAGAGAATTCACACCTGGTATTTTTACATTTTTCTGTAAAACAAATTTATTACTAAAATGAGAAGGAAGTCAGAAAAGCAAAGGACTTTGAGTCTAATGGAGTGGTTTTGTTATCTACAGAGACAAACAGTGGTAAAACTAAACACTGGGGGGAAGGGGGGACTGAAGGCAATAAGTAGGGCTTTGTGGGCGCCTATAAATTTGCATATTATTCAATAATCTGCCAACACTGTTTAGCCCACTCAAAGCCAAAAGGAAAAAGTTGGAGAGTTGAATTGATCCAAGTTTACTTTTTTTATCAAGATTGACAAAGGGGCTCACATATCATCTAGAGCACTAAGGAGGTAGTGCTTAAATGTCACGATCCTACTGTCTAGCCTGAGGAGGAAATAAACAGCCCTAAGCTGTGCAGGCTTGGGAGAGGGGTGATGCCAACAAAGTCAAATTGTTCTTCTTACCCACTTCAACGTGTCTAAGCTCATTTTGTTTGTTTTTTTGTTTGCTCCAATTGGGCGCTGGGAACTTCTCTGGAAACTTGGACTTCCATAAAGGCTTTCTCATCCATAGGAGAAAATCAAAGTCTGTGTTCTGCAGGCACTCACAGACCAGGGCCAAGAGGGGCCAGTAGAGATTCACAGTCTCCTGTAGGTTCCACAGCTGGTAGGGAAGTCCATCTGCCCATTACCCCATGCACTGGTGGGTGAGACTCCTTCCAGGACCGTTGGCCTGTGGAAGTGGGTCCTGCAACTCCCACATAGGCACTTCCGTTCATGGATGGATGCTGATTCTATCTTGAGGGGAGGGAGGCAAAACCGAGGAACGTCGTATGTGCCGTGATGCTGATATTACCCCCTCTAGTTTCTGTTTGTTTTTGAGACAATGTTTAGGAGTTATAACGCTTTGCAAACAATTGTTTTTCAATCTTATCATGAGTATTTCATCACTATTATTTTTTTGCCAAGGAAAGCATTAATGTAAAAAAAATACATTTTAACTTTTTCTTCATAGTATCTTGATTTTGTGCCACAAAAGGCCTTCCCCATCAAAATTTTCTATTAGTATTTTAATATTTGTCTTTGTTTTTATTTTTAGTATTTTCTATACCTTATCCTTGAATGACATGGGAGTAATGTAGGTAAAAAATATGTTTTAACAAGTGGCTATATCTAAATTTTTACTAAGAAAAATAATTTGTGACATTGGAATGGATATATCTTGTCTTGACACCTCTTTTCATTTGTTGAAATTTTGAGAGGAAGAAATTTGGTTTAAATTAAACATATACAATTTTTCAAATTGGAGTGGATTTGCTAAGAAAGCAAGAGAATGTCTAATAAGGAACATACAATTATCCGTTACTGAAATTGGAGCAACTGTACTTAAAATGTATGAGTTTATCAGTTGGAGCATAGAGATATTTTAAATATACATATATATTTCTAATATATACAAATATAAATTTAGACAATTTTTTTGCTTATAAATATGTTGCAGTAGAGTGATGTCTGAGTAATTGAGTGATATATGTATTATTAATTTATTGATTTTTAATTTCCACTGTTTTCATGAAAAAATTCACTTTAGGGTATGTATTAGGGAAAAATGCAAAAGGTTCTAAAAACTAGGCAACAGGAATACACTGAAAATATAAGTTGAGGAATTTCTCTCTTGCATTGTCTTTCTCACATGATTTCTACTGTTTGAAAAAAGGGTAAAAAACTTTAAACTTGGATAAATACACATAATTTCAAGGGTTACCAGTAAAATAAATGAAATCATATAGACAATCAGCACATATAGGTTCATATTTAGAGTTTTAGAATTCAGAATGGAGTCTCTAGACTTTCCCTCAAAAGGACACTATTGAGCCACGGAGAGACAGCATTTTTGTAAAATGCTTTTTATAGAATACTTTTGGCATTCTCTTTCTTCCAATGGCCATGTGATATAAATGCAAATTATAGTTATAACTACATAAATTAAAGTTTCAATAATAGGGGCCGGTCCTGTGGTGTAGCGCCTAAGTCCACGTGTTCCTCTTCTCGGCAGCCCCGGGTTTGCTGGTTCGAATCCTAGGTGCGGACGTGGCACCGCTTGGAAGCCATGCTGTGGCAGGCCTCCCATGTATAAAGCAGAGGAAGATGGGCACGGATGTTAGCTCAGGGCCAGTCTTCCTCAGCAAAACGAGGAGGATTGGCAGCAGTTAGCTCAGGGCTAATCTTCCTCACAAAAAGAAAATAATAATAAAAAAAAATTAAAAAAAGCTTTAACAATAAGCATGATATAATAAAAATGGAAAAACATGTTACTGTCCATTATAGTTTCTGTTCTTAGAATAAGAATTGTATTTGAATAAGTATCATTTTAGATAACTTTCTCTTCTATTAGATAGAAAATAAATTATAATTAAACAATACCATTGTTTAGTATTACTCTATCATTCTCTTCCATCACAAGAAATTCGTGATGAGAAATCTAAGTACTTTTTACATACTAATTTTTATTTATTGAACACATTTTCCTGACCATAATATTCAGTTTGTGTAAAAGACTGAAATTATTATAATAGCTCATATCCATTTTTACCTGCAGGTAGCAGCAAAATACTATTAACCGAGAACAATTATCCTCTGAGCCATCAGGAGTTTTATTGTAAAACACAGGCTTAGATGCAGGATTCCTGGATACCTTAGAATATGGTTACTTAGTTTTTCCTCTAAGTTTATGCAAATGGATCAATAATTCTAAATTAATGATACTTAAATTGTGGTTCCCAGAAGAGCAACTTCAATCTCTCCTTGGAACTTAACAGAAATGCAAATTCTCAGACCTCAGCTAGTCCTGGGCAGGGAGGGCCTAGCATACTGTGAGTCTGGGGCAAGCTAAAGTTTAGGAGCTATGGCTTTAAGTTAGGGCTGTGCAATAGAAGTTTCTTTGATGATGAAGATGGCCTATATCTATATTTTACAGTATAGTAGCCAACAGCCACATAAGCCTACTAAGTAATTGAAATGTGGCTAGTACAACCAAGGAACTGATTTTTAATATTATTTAACTTTAATATAGTTAAGGTTAGAAAGCTGCATGTAGCGTAAGTCTGAGAGAACCCACAATTGATTGGAATCACAGAAGATTAAATTCTAAAGGAAATATAAGTTTATTATATCTTTCAACCACTGTTGGAATTCTTGGTGCTATAATTTACTACAAGAAAAAAAATCTGGGGCTGGCCTGGTGGAGTAGTGGTTAATTTCACTTGCTCTGCTTTGGCAGCCTGGGGTTCACAGGTTTGGATTCTGGGCACAGACCTAGGGCCACTTGAGAAGCCATGCTGTGGTGGCATCCCACATAAAAAATAGGGGAAGATTGACAGAGATGTTAGCTCAGTGACAATCTTCCTCAAGCAAAATGAGGAAGATTGGCAAGGGATGTTAGCTCAGGGCCAATCTTCCTCACCAGAAAGAAAAAGAAAGAAAGAAAAATAAATCCATTACAATTTTGATCCTCACAAAAAGACTGTATTAGTGGAGTCATTTACTTTGACAAAATTTTTAAACTAAAATTGATTTAAAATTTTTTGTATTTTTTACCAAAAAATGTTGTATCTGTGTGTAGTAGGCAGAAAGCTCAGATGGTGTGCATGCCCTGTATAATCCTTGCCCCTGGAGTGGGGATGGGACCACTGAATGTGATGGAATCATGTTCATGGTTAGGTATCTTTATAAGTTAAAGATAAATGGATTTTGCTGATTTTATAAAGGTCTCTTCATTTGATAGTAACTTAATCAAATGGGAGATTATTCTGAATGTGGCTGTCAGGTGAGCTTTTAAGAGAAAGTCATAAACCATAATCAAGTGAAGTTTATCATTGGGATGCAAGAGTGGTTCATCATATAAGAATCAATTAGTGTAATCAATCACGTTAAGAGAACAGAGGATAAAAACCACATGATCATCTCAATAGATGCATTTGACAACATCCTTTCGTGATAAAACCTTTTTATGATTAAAAACAAACTAGGCATAGCAGGAATTTCCTCAACATATTAAAGGCCATATATGAAAAGGACACAGCCAATGTCATACTTACCAGTGAAAAATTGAAAAGTTTTCCTCTAAGATCAAGAACAAGGCAAAGATGCCCGCTCTCACCACTTCTATTCAACACGGTACTAGAAGTCCTAGTCAAAGCAGCTCCAAAGACGCTACAAAAAAATCTGTTAGAACTGTTAGAACTAATAAACAAATTCGGTGAAGTTGCAGGATACAAAATCAACACAAAAAAATCAGTTACATTTCTGTACAGTTAAAACAAACTATCTGAAAAGGAAATTAAGAGAATAATTGCATTTATGCCAGCATCAAAAAGAATAGGAATAAACTTAACCAAGGCATTGAAAACCTTGTATACTGAAAACAACAAACATTGATGAAAGAAATTCAAGAAGACATAAAACGGTAGACAGACATCTGTGTTCATGGATTGGAAGACTTAATATTGTTAAAATGTGCATACTGCCTAAAACTATCTATAGATTCAGTGCCATCCCCATAAAAACCTGAACGACACTTTCTACAGACCTAGGGAAAATCCTAAAAGTCATATGAACCAAAAAAGACCCTGAAGAGCCAAAGAAATCTTGAGCCAGAAGAACAAAACTGGTGGCATCACATTTTCTGATTTCAAAACATATTACAAAGGTACAGCAATTAAAACAGGATAATATTGGCATAAAGACAGACATATAGGGGCCGGCCCCCTGGCAGAGTGGTTAAGTTTGTGCGCTCCACTTTGGCAGCCCTGGGTTTCACAGGTTCAGATCCTGGTTGCAGGCATGGCACCACTCATCAAACCATGCTGAAGTGGCGTCCCACATAGCACAACCAAAAAGGACCTACAACTAGAATATACAATTATGTACTGGAGAGCTTTTGGGAGAAGAAGAAGAAAAATAAAGAAGAAGATTGGCAACAGATGTTAGCTCACATGCCAATCTCTAAAAAAAAAGGAGAGACATATAGATCAATGGAACAGAATAAAGAGCCCAGAAAATAGCACACATATAATGTCAACTGATCTTTGACGAGAGTGCCAAAAATATATAACGGAGAATGTATAGTCTGAAGAGCAAACGGTGTTGGGGAAATTGGATATCCATATCAAAAAGAATGAGAGTAGATGCTTGCCTTACACCATACACAAAAATCAACTCAAAATGGATTAAAAACTTAACTGTAATAAACAAAACCGTGAAACTCCTAAAAGAAAACATAAGGAAAAAGTTCATGACATTGGTCTTGGCAAGCTTTCTTGGACATGACAACAAAAGCACAAGCAACAAATGCAAAAATAGACAAGTGAGACTATATCAAACTAAAAATCTTCTGCACAGTAAAGAAAACAACCAACAGAGTGAAAGTAGGAAATAGGTATTGTAGAACAGCTCACATATACTGAGTATTTAGTATATGTTAAACCTGATGCTGAGTACTTTACATGGATTGATTTATTTAATTATTAGTGAGAAAGCACTGAATGCTAACCATTATTGTTAAACTTTCCTGTTGAGAAATTGGGGCACAGAGATATAAGGTAATTTATCCAGAATTCACAGCAAGTGGTAAGTCAAGGATTCCACAATAGGGATTTTAGTTCCAGAGTCTTCCCCAGTGCTTACCCAGTGCTCTTTTTGCCTCTCAATGGGACAGTTCACATTGGAATGTGGAAGGAAAGCATTTCTCTGTGGAAGGAAATTATTTCTGAACACAAAAGACATTTTGAATTGGAGAACAGGGCATCCTGGGAGATGTTGGTCTTAAGGAAAATTGAGGCAACTCTTGAAAAGATGCAGTAATTTTGAGGTAAAATGAAAAGCAGGAGAATACTTAGAGAATGGTAGATGGCCAAAGAAAACTGACAAATTTAGCAGAGTTGGGAAAGTTTGAAATAGATGTTCTAGGATATTCAATAAATCTTCAAAAAGAGAAAGGTAGTTACTGTGTAAGATAGACAAGCCAGAACCATAAATATTATCCATAAAACCTAAAGCACAACCATCAGATATTTTAAAGCAGACTGAGATAAAAAGGACTTGCTAGTGCTTTAAACCTGGCCCCTGGGACCAGGAGAAGTATATAGACTTTTCTAAAAGTAAATGTTACAGATCTTTTTTGTTATTTGAGATATCTGATCTAGGGATCTGCAAGCAAATTTTTCTATTAGTATCCAATTAAGTTCTAAAGAATAGGAGTGGAAAAGATCCTAGAGAAGAAATGAGGGTAACATTCCACTTTTATTGTCTATAACCTAGCTAATATAAAAAATAAGTGGATGGAACTGAAACATGATAAAGAAAGAAGAGCACACAGTTACAAAATTTTACCATAAAGTTACCAGACAAAAATATGTTTATTAAAAGAAGAGGAGGGGAGCCAGCCCCATGGCCTAGTGGTTAAGTTTGGCACACTCTGCTTTGATGGCCCAGGTTCGGTTCCTTGGCACGGACACACACCACTTATTGGTGGAAAAAAAATAGAATAGGAAAATAAAAACCTTATGAAATGAAAGTCACATTGAAAAAAGAAAAAATTGAATAAATATGAATATAAACAACACCACTACATACAGACTTATGAAATGTGATGGTTAATTTTGTGTGTCAACTTGTCATGGGGTGCCCAGATATTTGGTCAAACATTATTCTAGGTGTCTCTGCAAGGGAATTTTTGGAAGAGATTAACATTTTAATCAACACAGTAGAGCAGATTATCCTTCCTAACGTGGGTGGGCCCCATCCAATCAGCTGAAGGTCTGAAGAGAACAAAAAGACTGGCCCTCCCTCAATAAGAGAAAATTCTCCAGTGGACTATCTTCAGACTTCATCTGCACCATCGACTCTTCTGGGTTTCTGCCTGCGGACCTTTGGACTAGAACTACACTATCGACTCTTGGGTCTTGTGCTTGTGGGCCCACACTGCGGATTCAGACTCCCTAGTCTTCATAATAGCTTGTGCCAATTCCTTATAATAAATCACACACACACACTTCCTGTTGGTTCTGTTTCTCTAGAGAACCTGACAAAATTCACACACTATCCAATGGAAAGGAAAGCAAGTCTTAAGCTGGTTCCAGTTTTGATCATGAAGAAGTAAATGGGCAAGTCACTTACCCTCCTACAAAAATATCAACCATAATACTGTACAAAATTTACACGTTGACTGGCTTCAGGCATTGAACAATAGAAGGTAAAGGCCTGTGATCCTGGAGAAAAAGGAGTCAGAAGAGGTAACTCTACATTCAAAACAACATTGTGCCTGTGGGCACTTTTCAAACCACAGCACAGGAAATGGAACTCAATCACAAAGCGATGTTCTTAATGGGTAACATAAGTAGAGATTAGAGATTGGGGTTCTTGAGACATTTAGAATTTGAGGGACATTTAACCAAAGGATTTGACTGTATGAATAAGCAAATCCTGAAAACTGCTTCCTTCAGCCTGTATCCCCATCCAAATTGTGCATACAGTGGGCAACATTCTGTGAGCTCTGGCAGAACACAGTACTGGAGGTTTGTGAATTAATAGAGACTATAAGTGTTGTACAAAAGACATTAGTGATCTCATCATGTAACATGAAGTGACCTTGCTGTAGCGCACACAGTTTTTTCAAGCACATATGGAACATTCACAAAGATGAACCATCATTTAGTACATAAAACAAGTCTTGACAAATTTCAAATAATTTCACTCATATAAAATATATACCCTGACCAAAATGAAATGAAATTAAAATCAACAACAAAACTATCTGGAAAATCCTCAAATAGTTGAAAACTGAGCAACACAGTTCTATATAGTCATAAATAAAAGAATAAATAATAAGTACATATAAAAACATTTGACATAATAATACACAATAATGAGAACACAATCAAAATTTGTGTAATGTGTTTAAACCAACGCTTAAAGGAACTTATATGGCTTTAAATATTTATGTTAGAGAAGGAAAATTTTTAAATCAATGGAGAAAGTTTCTATCATTAGAAGGTAGGAAAAGGGGAGTAAATTAAATCTAAATTAAGTTAAAATATGGAATGTACAAGTATAAGAGCTGAAATTAATAAGAAAAGGACAAATAGAAAGAGGAATAAAATTAGAAGCAAGTTATTTGAAAAGCTTAATAAAACTGATAAAACTCTAGCAAGACTTATCAAGAAAAGACTGAAGTGTAAGTGTCAACGAGAGTAGCAATCTCATTTATGGTTCCATGTCCTCTTTCAACCTCACTCGTTGTTGGTAGAATTACCAATGTAACAAGTGAAAGAGGGGACATCACTACAGGTTCTATAAACATTAAAAAGGTAATTAAAAAGTATACAGTTTTACATCATAGTTTTCTAGCTGAGAAGAAATGGACAAATTCCATGAAAGACACAAATTACCAAACTGTCATAAAAATAAAAAGTCTGAAGCGTCATCTATCTATGAAAGAAACTGATCTCCTAAGAAAAGAAAAACAACTTTCATTTGAAGGAAATTTTAGATTCATATATGTTACAGGTAATTCCTTTCAAATATTTAGAAAAGAAATTATGTCAGCATTGTGCAAAATAATTTAGATAATATAGGAAGAAGTAACATTCCTCGTTTATTAAGTGGGGCCAGCAAAACATTGACACCCATTGCTTAAACTAAGAAGATGTAGAAAATTTGACAGATATATTGATGCTCATGTACTGGTGGATTCAATATTTTTAAGATATCTATTCTTCTCAAATAGTCCTAAACAGTTAAAGAAATCCCATACCAAATTCACTGGGCTCTTATGTACTACAGAGTTATATTAACTGTAAAGGTGTTAAATTCATTCATAATTCAATTCTAGTTGGGAAGTCAGAGGAAAGCAAACAGTTCATAGACTATACAGAACACATGGTTGTTTTAAAGCATATCAAGCGTTAAGTATTGAGTACTAGCCAGGAGATGGTCAAAGTAAGATTTTGGAGAAATCAGAAAGATTATGAGGTCAGGGCAGTAGGTCTGGACTCCCAATTCCGCTGCTGCCTAGTGTTGCTGCAAGAAGGAAAGGCAATGACTTTAAGGCGCTTGGTAACTGCCCAGCACATACTAAAACACCTTATACATCCAGTTATCATTACTAATATTAATGTTGGGAACAAGAATGAGGGCATCAGAGGTTTTAGAACTCCAAGGTTCACCTTAGTCAGACTTTGCTTTAGTTTGGGAAAGCAAAAAAAAGAAACAGACCAAGGCCATTTGCATTAATCCAAGTCTATATTCTATGTCTGAATAAAATGTTTTCTGTCAAATTGTTTTTACTAGCCATAATCAAATTCCTCATAATTTATCCAAATAAGTTTACCCACAATTCTCCAGAGAGAATAACACAGCATTCATGTGGAAGGCTTTCTGGATGATTTTATGTATATTATTCTATTTGATCCAATCAAAATAATTAGAAATTATGAAAATATATTTTGAATTTTGATGACAAATTTGAAGATAACGCCTGTTTTATTTAGTCTTTTTCATTATATGATTAAATACTAAGAATTAACTTATTTTGAATAGAAAAAAATCGAGTGAGAGATATAAAATTTTTCTTCAATTGAAGAACCGTTTATCTTCCACAGCTCAATGCTTGCCTATTTCAAGAAAGCCAAATGCTCTCACCTTGAAAGAGGTAATGCCTTACTGAAAGGTAAGGCATTAATACCTGTTGTGAAAAACTTTTATTAGTGCTAATTGTTCCAGCTAGCGGTGAGTGGGGAACAGCAGGCCCAGGGGCTGTGTGTGACTATCGACAATAAAAAGAAGTTCTACACTTCATGGTGCTCTAAGCCTGCAGCTAACCCTCCTGATTACAAAAGGCGCAGAGTGCCATTAAAAGGCATCAAGATTTCCTGAAGACAGTTATAAAGGCTTATAACATCTGTTCTCAATCATGGGCGACAGGAGAGAGAATGTGCACCACACGATATGTTACATGCAACAAAGCAGTCCAGCTGTGTGAAGAAAAGCATGTGAAAAGCCAGTGGCCAAGAAGGGACAGTTCAGAGTAAGCATCGTTACAGCGACAGTGACCCGTGGTGATCTCTGAGCAGCTCTGTGAGGCCAAGATCTGTTTGTGTTCCCACAAAAAGAGCCACCTGCGACATCCTCATTTATCGGTACTATTCATAAAAGCATACAATTTACAGGACAATTGGGATTTAACATTTCAAATGACAAACTTCAAAAAAGCTAGATGGGAAAAAGCATTTTCTTAACTCTTTGTTCTAACAGCCCGGGATCAGAAATGCCTTTCTCTCCTTATAGAAATCTATGTCAGTCCATATCATTTTTACGTGATTCAAAATAGAACTAAAATAGTCTCATAATAACTGTCAATATGAAAAATTATTGCTGAAAATAATGATTAGGGAAAAATTATGTAACCATTTACCCATTTGGCCCCACAGCTTCTCTCTCTTTCTCATTCCTACTGGTCTTCAGCCACATGGCCTCCTTGCTGTTCTTCCAAAATGACATGCATTCCAACCAGGCCTTCGTACATGTTCTTCTGTCCACTTGCGATGCTCTTCACCCAGTTATCCACAAGGCTTGCTTCCTTATCACCTGTACACATTTATGAACATCTTACCATCGCAGTAAGGCTGTTCCTGAAAAACCTAATTAAAATTGAACCCATTCTATACCCTTCCTATTGTTTCTGACATGTTTTCACATAGCACTAATCAGTATCTAACATATATTCTTAGCTTTTTATTTTGTGTATTTATTATCTTTCCCTGGAAAATATAAGCTTTGTGAAGTTAGGAGATTGGGGCTGTTTTGTTCAATACTGTATCAACACCTACAACACAGAAGAAAAGTTCAAAATTACTTCTCAAATGATTGAATCACTTTATGATTTCTCTAGTCCTACATTTTAATTGTGTAGTAAAGGATTAATTCAGCAGGTTTGGGGTGCTCAAACACTGCACATTCCAAAGAAAGGACTGGCCGCTGACCATTTCCAAAAGGATAATCTCTGAGCCCCTTGGAATATTCTGCCTGATAAGAATGTCATTGTATACCTGACACATTGGGCCACATAGATATTTTATGCTAAGAATGTAATTTATGGTGAACACTTATTTTTGTGTACTTGATATTTTGGGCCACTCTGTATCGGTTTGACCTCTGGAGGGCTGGAGTCCAAGTGGCTTAGGTTAGTCATAAGTGTTCTCTGTGCCTATATGACAGACCATTAATAAAAACACTGGCCTCAAGGCTCGAGAAGGCTTGAGCTTCTCTGCCAACACTTTGCAAGTGTCATCACACACCATTGCTGGGAAAATCAAATGCTGTCTGTTTGATGCCACTGACAGAGTACTGTTGGAAGCTGGCACCTGGTTTCTCCTAAACTCTGCCTTATGGTCCTTTTCCCTTCGCTGATTTTAATCTATATTTTTCCAATGTAATAAACTGTAACTGTGAGCATAACAGTTTTTTTGAATTCTGTGGGTCTTTCCAGGAAATTACCAAACCTGAGGGTGCTCTTGCAGACCTCTGAGACCATAATTATATCCATGTTTGGATAAAAATAAACTAATCATCACTTTGTAGTCAAGCTAAGTAATTTTTTTATTTATGAAAGTCATTACACAAATTCCATTCTATTAAACTTATAATTTAGATTCCTTTATGTGAATGAATTGTCTTCTTTGCATAAATAATAATTCACTGACTTTTGATAAATAAGTATTACAGAGAAATTAACAGAATTGATATTAGTATAATATCAATGTCACTAATTGACTAATTCTACTCCTGACCCTGAACTTATCTGGGAAAAATGAAAATAAGTTTCCATGAACACTCAAAATTAATCTAAGCCATACCTTACAAAAAATAATGCATAGTATTTATTATCATTCTTTCCTATTTGAATAATTTCCAAAACCAAAGTGGAAACATGCACAGAATCAAAAATATAAGCCATAGGTTCACGAATATAAAATAGGTACATTCTTCACAATTACGAGCCCACATGTTTGTTTCAACTTACACTAATGTCATGTGACTAGGTTACCCACATTCAATGGCTTTAGTTTCAAGTGATGGAAAACTCTGACTGATTTCAAACAGTCAATATATTGACACCTTTAACTTAATAGTTTGGAGTCTGGATGGGATTCACACATAGTTCTCTTATAGCACTGGCTGTGTTTCTGAGAGAATCTCTTTTCTCTGTTTTTATCTATATCTGAGCTTCAATCTAAAGTTGCAAAAACACTAACAGCCATACACAGCAGTGTATGTTTCATTACTCAGAGCCAGAGCAGAGGGAAAATAACTCTTCTGACAACTTTTACATAAAATCTTTATTTCCTTCTGAAGATCTCAGGTCACTTGAATAACCTTGAACTCTAAACATGACACATGGGATAAGATTAGTTTTCTTAAACTCATCAAGGTCTGCTCTTGCAGTTTTGACTGGGTTAATCATATCCAAGCAAATAGCTGCTACACAATGGGGTAGGGTTTGAAGGATCATTAAAAAGACAATACCAGATGGATGTTAACTAACCTTATTGTGGTTATCACTTCACAACATATATAAGTCAAATCATTATTATGTACATCCTCAACTGATACAGTGCCATATGTCAATTATATCTCAACAAAACTGGGAGAAAAAGGCAATAGCAATGTTCAGAATCTATCATTTGTTCACTTAATATTGATATATACCCTCCATCTTATACAGAAAACTTCAAAAAAGTGTATGTTTAAATTCATCATACTCATGCCATTTTAAAGGGAGACAAATCAACATTTATTCCAGCTGCTGTGTGAAGCTCTGGTTTCAGAATCTCTGCTGTATCAGCTCTCATCTTAATTGGATCCTGTCATTGGTCTTCATATTCCAGTTACATATGACTAATTGACAAGATGTCTACCTCTAACACGTGATCTATAATGAAAAAGAAAGAAGAGAATGTAATGGAGCATCTCTGTTAACGTGCTGTCACTTGAACTAGTCACTATAGTGGATGTTAAAACATTCAATGTGGCAGGTTAATTGGCAGGTAGGGGGGATTGAACATTTAGCTAAATAATGAAAATAGAAAGATAAACATCAAATAATAAAAGTTCTAAATGATCAAACTAAGAATTAAAAATCTCATAGCCAAAAATGTTTTTAAGTGGGGACATGATCACACCATTTTTGATAATGAAGAAGCATCCTGTGCCAGTGTACAGAAGATGGAGTAATGAAGTTCTTTAGTCACAGTGAAACCTAATATTAAGCAGCAGGCTTTGCTTAAGAAGACATGAAAAAATTTAATAACCATCTGAATATACAACAACGACTTAGGTCACAAAAATCAAGCACACAGTAGATGTTTTTGAATGTTACTGGAATTTTTTTGCACGACCATCATCATTCGTATTTGCAATCTATAATTTACTCTTATTTTAAAACCATATTTTGCTGACTTTGCAAAATGAGGTGAGAAGAGTATTTTTTTTCTATTTTCTAGATGAATTTGTGTAAAACAGGTGTTTTCTCTTTAAATGAAGGAATCCACAAGTGAAGCTCATCTGAGACTGGAGTTTTCTTTCTAAGAAGATATAAAATGATGGATTCAAGTTCATTAATAAGGATTATTCAGATTTTCTATTTCCTCTTGTGTCAATCATATTGAGTTTTTAAGAAAACTGTTTTCATTGCCAAATTAAAATTTTTCTTAATATTTTCTTAACTTTTTATGTCTGTAAAATATATAGTAATGCTTTTTTAAAATTCCTGGTATAGGAAATATGTTGCATTAATCAGTTTTATTAATACAATAAATTTTATTTTTATTATAAATGATTTATGATCTCATATTTGTCATAATTTCTTTCTACTTTCCTTGGAACTATTTTGCTTTGCTTTTTCTAGCTTTGTATTATTAGTATGCTAGTTTCCTGTGGCTGCTGTAATAAATTTGGTGGTTTAAAACAACAGAAATTTATTCTCTCAACGCTCTGGATGCCAGAAATCCTGAATCAAGGTGTTTGCAGGACTGCACTACCTCCAAAGACTATTAAGAAGGCTCTAGTCTTTACCTTTTCCAGCTTCTGATGGCTCCAGGCATTCCTTGGTTGGCATATATCCCTCCAATCTTTTCCTTTGTGGTCACAGTGTCTCCTTGTCTGTTTGTCATGTCTCCCTTGTGGATCTCTTACAAGAATGCTTTTCACTGGATTAAGGGTCCAAGGGAATTATCCAAAATGATTTCAAGATTCCTAACTTAATTACATCTGCAAAGACCCTTTCTCAAAATAAGGTAACATTCACAGGTTCTGGGAAGTAGCATGTTGACATTTCCCTTTGAGGGCTACTATTCGACTATAGCCCTTTGGTAGTTTAATGCTTAAATCGTGGAGTTCCTGTCATGCATTTAAGGCTATAAATTTCCTATTGAAGATAGATTTTGCTGGCTCCCACAAATTATGAGACATTTTACTTGTATTATTATTTGACTCAAAATATTTTCTGTATGTAAAATAGACAAATTGTACTTGCATTCTTATTTGATTCAAAATATTTTGTGATTTCTTCATTGAAACGTGGCATGTGAGATACCTAGAACTGTTTTACTTAATAACACAGTTTTGTGTTATCTTTTTAGTACTGAATTTTAGATTGCTTTCATTGTAGTTGACAAATATTCTCAGTATGGTTTGGATCTTTGAAATAAATTTAATTAGCCCAGAATTTGGTACACATTAAAAGTTTCCATATTTTCTTGAAAATAATTTTATTGTTGGGAGATATGGCTCTAAATATGTGACTTTTATTAAGTTTATTAATCTTGTTATTCAAATATTATCTATCCTGAGTTTTTGTCTGATTTTTCTATGGCGCGATTTGCATTGATATCTCCAACTGTGACAACATTTTTCAATTTTGACTTTAATCAGTTATTGCTTATCATATATTTTGAAGTCATGCTATTAGCTGCATTAAAATTTAGGATTTTTATAGCTTTTATTCAATTGATCTTTTATCATAGCTAAGTGTTCCCTTTTACAGCATGTAATATTTCTTGCTTTAAGTCTGTTTTGACTCATAACAGTACAGTGCCATCAGCTTAAATATTCACAAAAGCCAACTTAAATATTCACAAAAGCTTCAATGGCAAATGACATGCACAATATCAGGCTAATTTCTTGATTGTTTTCTTCAGCCACTTCAAAATTAGGTCTGTTTTGCAACTCAGAACTTCAATTTTAGTCTTCTCATCCCAATGAGATGGCGAAAACTCTCAAGATGCTCTTTGTTAACTCAGTTTCTATTCCCCTGTACTGTTAATCAGGAAATGCCCTGAATGAGATGGCAGTGGGAAATGTGTGACCCATGGCACAGTACCAGCCTTTTCTCTGAGGTATTGGTTACTCAAATTTAGTCTGTCTGGGTTGTACTCTGAAGCTGTCAAATAATTGATTTGTGCATTTTATCTAATATTTATAATTAATCTCCGTGGGAGGCTTTAACTTTGACAGGGCTAGAAGCCATGATGCATTTATAGAGGGTTAGGGAAGAGAGGGCAGTGTTGGGAAAGGCACCAGTTGCTTAATTCCCATTCATTCAAATCACACCCTAAGGCAATCTGCCCTTTGACTTGGACAAAGCTTGTCACAATCAAACTTTTGATAGTTCTTCCAAATTCTTGATTCAACTCACACTAATCTTCTGTAATTAGCTTCCTTAGAGGAAAGACAGGCAAAAAATCTACAGAAGAATAGAAGTTTATTTCTCTGTAAAGGAATGGTTCAAAGGAAGATCCTCCAGAACTGGCATGGCAGCTCTTTCATTGTAGGTGTGCTGTTTCCATCTCTGTGCTCAGAGTGGCTGCTGTGGTTTTCATCTTCCCCCACAGCAATGATTAAAAGATATAGAAGCACCATAGCAGATGCTCATTCCTATTGGGAAATGGCCAGTAAGTGGTATACTGGTGCAAGAACCTAGACACATGGCCACAACCAGCTGCAAAAAAGATATCTTTGCCATTCATTACTCAAGATAAGACCCGAGAGTTCTATGATTAGAGAAGGAAATGAATATTAACTCTACAGCTAGAAGTCCCTGTCATCTTCCATCTTTGCTTTCCCAGGGATGGAAAAGGCATGGAGAATATGTTCAGAGTATCATGGTGTGGCATGAAGGTGTAATGCCAAATAAAAACCACAAAGCTCTGGTCTCTTGTAAGGAATCAGATCTTACCCTATCCCACCTCCACCCTTGCAAGGTCATTTTCTAAAAAATAGTATTAATGCTAGGTGACACTATTTCCCTGAGGATGTCCTCATGGAAAATTTTACTGTCTAAAGTACATGTTCCACAGCCAAACAGTTTACAGCTTGTTACACTATCCTCCATAATGATGTAAAATTTAATTTTTATGCAGCCTTTTCTTCTAAGTTCTGCAACATATTTCATTCTCTTTTCAACTGATTCTTGCCATATCAAATTTTACATGTACTTATGAAGTCTTACACAGTAGTGTTGAAATGCAATTCTGGAAGCCGAGGATAGGTGTTTACTCTCAAGTCATTGTATGTGATACTTTGGCTTCCCAGGATAGAAGTGTCAATATCAACACTGTCAATATCAGTGACACTCAAAGTCCATGTGGCAATGCCAACAGTTCAGTTATCTTTGCCAATCACTTTAATCACAGTTTCTAATACAGCTAATAATATTGGGACATCTGCCTCAAGGCACAATAGAAATAGAAATACAGAATAAAATTTTTTTCTTTTGTATTGTTTTTAATGAAATACTCTTGGAGTGAGTGGCGATAACCAAATTGGAAGTATGTCGTATAGCTGAGTGAATCTTTAACACATTCAAGAGGGCTTCTCATTCTGCAGATCAATTATCATGATTGTATTTTTCCCAAGGATCATTTCTAAATGGACTTTCTCTGAAAATGTAGTTAGACATATGAGTGTCTAAGTATGTCAAGTTTAAGTATTTTGCTTTCTTAAGCAGATACATTCCATAAGTGGAAATAACATTTTGACCAGGTCATGTGCAATTACATAAGCAAGCTGGTTGTGGACTATTTGTTCAAACCGCGTCTTTCTCTACCCCCTGCAACATGCATTGTCCAAGAAAAAGATATTTTGCAGAAAAAAGATATTTTGTAAATAGTTGTTGAATGGGAAGATAAAATCAATTAATAATATAAAGAAGAAACTGAAGAATGATGAATTCCCATTTTTACGTGTCGTGTTTGAGTTGACATTTGGACATTCACATGGGGCTATCTGAAGAGCCTGTGATAACTGATGCTAGAACTCAAGAACTGGGTCACAATCTTTCTCCTACATTGAATAATTTATACAAATATGTAGATAAGGAATGCTTTTTTAATAGATGTTGAAAGTAAATCCCAGATCACTAATATTCCATTAAGAAGGTTAAATTTAATTGCATGTATTAGAGGTCTTACCTTTCTTCCTATTTCCCCAACTGACAAGGAAAATGTAATTATTTTAGAAACATGATAATATGCTATAAATGTGTGACCTTTCCACAGTTTAAGCAATAAAGCTCACTCCAGGGTGTTCTGTTGGAGTATAATATATATATTTTTTTCTAAATATTGGCACCTGAACTAATAAGTGTTGCCAAGCTTCTTTTTTTTTCTTTCTGCTTTTTCTTCCCAAATGACCCCAGTACATAGTTGTATATTTTAGTTGTGGGTCCTCCTAGCTGTAGTATGTGGGACGCCGCCTCAACGTGGCCTGATGAGTGGTGCCATGTTGGTGCCCAGTATCCGAACCAGAGAAACCCTGGGCCACCGTAGTGGAGCGCGTGAACTTAACCACTCGGCCATGGGACTGGCCCTGGAGCATAATATTAATATACCTAAGCTACACTTACTTTTGATTAAATATGCTCACATATTACCGACAACATATCCTCTGAAGTATTTTAAAGGACCATCAAGTATCACATGTAGAAGAATTGCTTAATATTTGAGAAAATTTTTCTACAATCATGTTTGCCTATTTACATATTTGTGAAAACATGCACTTATTTAAAATACTCATGTTCTTCCAGTAAGTTTGAAATTTTTCAAAATAAAACATTGGAGGGGAAAAAATGAAATACCCATTTTAATGTATAATATAAAATTTTCCCTGTAAAATACAATCTTATTTTCATATGTTTGGAAAATCTGATGTTCCTGTTCCAGTGGATAATTACTGATATATTAATATACATAACTAAGAGGAAACAAATTTTATACTAAAAATGTTAAAGACTTTGAAAGTTGTGTATTGATAGTTTCAACTTTATTTATTCTTGTGTTATAGAGATGTTCAGAAACCAGAAGTCACGTAAATGGGCTAATAGTTTAAACATTGGCCATCATCACAATTTAATGTCTAATGAATTCTTGCCGGATTCATGAGCTCATATTTTCACTAGATAGAAATGGTATTTTTTTCCTTATTTTATTAGTTGTAGATTACATATGATTCTTAATGAAATATTTATATTTCATTGACAAATCAATGCAGGATTGCATGTACCCCGAGGAATAAAACATCATGTACATTTTAGTAAAAGTATAAGAGCTAACATTTATTGAGGATTTACATAAATTAGTTCATGTAATTCTCTCAACAGCCTCATAAGGCAGAGTGATTAGTTAAAATAATGTGAGTTTCTGAAATAGATAAGGCCCCAAGTATCAATGGCTTACTTAAAACAATAGAATTTAATTTCTTATTCATGTGAATCAATAAAAGGGATTTCTGATTAGGACTCAATTCCACTCAATCATTCAGGGAAGCAGGCTGATAAAAGTTCTTCCCACTTCAACACAATATTCCCGTGAGCATCAGTAGCCCGTCAGCAGCTGGGGAAGAGGGAGAGAATCACACATAGGAGGTTGTGATGAGCCACACTACGTTCACATTCTGCTAGTTTTAACTCGGTCAACGATAATGCCTCAGAAACAGGAAGTAATCTTAGTATAGGGAAAATTGTCTATTTTCTCTGTTACCAATTTCTCCCACAGTTTGCCCTTCTATTTATCAAATATCAATTTCATCATTTTTTCCACTTAGGGAACATGCTCATTCTTTCCCTGATGAAGATACAAGGAGTTTCCATCAAGTTTCTGCATTCAATTAGATGGAGCTCTGGTTCTAGAATATATGGACCAAGAAGACAAGCAATTTGCTCCCAGGTTATGCAATATACAGTCGTGGAACGGAACAAGATCATTGTAATTAACTTCCCCATTTTGAAAATGAAGTATGGAGAGACACAAGAGCAATCATGAAGTTCTGACAACTGGAATTAAAAAGTCTTGCTTTTTAGAAGTGGAGGAAGATCTTTGATTACAATCTAATTCTGTGCTCAAAAAACGTCTCTGATCTATTGCCTTTTGAGGTCCCTAGCTCAGCTTTCTGGGACACCCTCTGTACTTTCCTCTGAGGCCCCATTTATGTGAGCATTGAGGCAGAAGACTACCTCTCATGGGAAGGAGGGCTTGCACAGACAGCTGCCTATGCATGCAAGTTGGAGAACTTGAGAGCTCTTTTAAACCTTTATAATCAAATATATTTTAGTTCCAGTTGCTAGTTTCATTGGCACTATAATTCCCTCAAAGGAAGAGTGTACTTCTGATTTATTTGTTTCTAGTCAGTACCATGTGGCAGGAATCATGCTGGAATTCTGTACTAAACAAAATTCTGAAATATAATTCATTGCTTTTGAATTCTATTCTGTTCTTTTCCAAATAAATAACACCTACCTTGAGGGAATAAGACTCGTGTGAGAAAGAAATACTCTTTTTCATATTTTTGTCACAGGGATGATTCTTAATTGGTTGCTTGAACATATTTTTTTCAATTTATTTTCCCTGTTCAAGGTAAAGAGTCATTTTTTTTAAACTGTTGAGACTGCACATAAGCTAGCAGCTTCCATTTCAATAAATAAAGTTATTATCCCATTTACAGATGAGAAAAACGAGCACAAACTCTGGTTATGTAATGTTTCTTGCGTCCCACAGCTAAGAGCTTTGAAGGTAAGTTTTAAATACAGCCATTTTCCTAAACTTAGCATTCCCTGCTATGCTATCCCTCACATCCTTTGTCTCCTGCCATAGCATTTCTCTCCATCAGGGTTCGAATACCCGTCTCTATGGCATAGAAATGGAACAGACTTTATCACATTATTCTCATTAACCCTTACCGTGGGTTTCTTCAGATCCAATCTCTCCTCTATATCTCAGTGAGAAACTGAAACTCTTGTGCATACACATAACCTCACTGAAACAGATGTCTGGAAGTATATGATGTGGTCATTTCATCTATACCCAGGCCAAGTCCAAATTTCTCTTAGACTTCCAAACGGCTCCTTCCACTTATGCACATCTCTACATATGTGACAAATTTGCATTTTTAAGTGGTATTAAATGTATATTTTAAGAGCCAAGCACATATGTTAAGTCTATATATACACACATTTATATGGGTATTTGGGTGGACACATCATATGATTTTTCTGTAGCAATTTAAATTAGAGTGAAAAAATATTTTGAATGAGGTAATGTGGTATGCTTATATGTTTTTTCTTAAAAACATAGTGTCATATTTTCATGCCCATGCTTGTCAATTAGCAGATGCTCAGAAATATTTAAAATGGACATATAAAGACCCACCACTGAAGATACCAAGGCTGTAGGTCTGGGAGAGTTCCTGCCTTTCTCTATATTTTTTAAGAAGTTGTAGTATATTTTGATGCTCTGAGTGAAAAACCAGTGCTTCCTTTATCGGGTAGGCAGAATAATGGCCACCCAAAATGTCAATGTCTTAACTTCTGGAACGTGGGAATATGTTACCTTACAAGTAAGAAAGGACCTGGTAGATGTGATTAAGACAGAGATTAAGAATACGATTAAGATTGAGATTGGGAGGTTATCCTGAATTAGCCATGTGCACCCAAACTAATTGCATGAATTCTTAAAAGCAGAAAACCATTCCCAGCTGTGGTCAGAGGGAGCCGTGGTCAGAGGGAGCCATGACTGTGGAAGGAAATCAGTGAGATTTATTAATTTAATAATCACTGGCTTTGAGGAGATGCAAGGGGACCAGGAGCCAAGGAATGTGGTGACCTTAAGGAACTGGAAAAGGCAAAGAAATGGATTCTCCCACAGGGCTTCCAGAAGGGAATGCAGCCCTGCCTACCCACAGATTTTAACCCAGTGAGACCTGTGTTATACTTCCAACCTACACAACTGTAAGATATTAAATGTGTTTTGTTTAAAACCACTAAATTTATGGTAATTTGTGACAGCAGCAATAGAAAACTAGTATGCTGTCTTTCTAATTCATATATTACTTCACTTTAACACCTTCGAAGTATTTCTTCTAAGTTGAATCTTTTAGTTTGTATTTAAAAAAATGAAAAAAGTGAAATAAAACCCTAATATCACAGCATCTGTTTTATTTTTACAACAAACATTGCATTAAATTTCAGTTTTTTACGTAGTCATGAATGGTGAGCGAATTTTCTTATTGCCCCCAAATTGTCAACTAGGATAGAAAGCTGAGAACAGAAGACCATCTCCCATTCTAAAGTGAGCCTCAGACTTGGTGTCAGAGACTTCCTTCAGGGTTTATGAGTTGATCACTTGCACTGTGACCCGTAACTCTCAACTCATTTTCCTCCTCCATCTGTGGAAGCAGAAAGCTCAGGAGAGGGAAGACAGAGAAGGAATCACTGGACTTATGGTTGTTATTTCAGTGGGATGTTGCAAGCAATACCTAGCTTTGCTCAAGAAAACCGCTAGCAAAGACCTGTGGTGGTTGAAGAAGGGGATACTAGTGCCCCTCCCTACTACTTGGTGTGTGGTGAACTGCAGAAATTAAGCAGTCCATCTTTGGGACAGCACTTTGAGAGGGAGTTCTTCAGAGGTGGACATGAGTCCCATTAAGACTGAGCACTTTTGTGAACATAGTCTGATGTCTATTTCTCTCCTAGACATTCCTGATGGCAGGGGACTTGTTGACTTGGCCTACATCGGTTGGATACTATGCCTCGGTAGAAATGGGTACAGAAAGAAAGGAACCTTGAGGCTTCCCATGAAGCAATAATAATGAGCTCAGTGGTGAAAGCAGAAGCAGAAAAAGTAAGAATATGATAGCAGAGACTATATTCTTCATTGCATATATCCTTAGCATAGGGGTTGGCCTGTAGGAAGTATACAATAAATATGTCATGAATCCATGCTCTAATGTAATGTAAAAGGCAAAATAAAAACTCATAAAAATATTCATTAATTAAATGCAAACAGAGAAAGTATGCTTTATATCCTAAACATAGACTATAGAATTTTCCTAAAACAATGCTCTTTTCAATGGAAAATGGAAAAAATAAGGTCCATATCTCATACATGAGTATGTAGAAAAAAGTTAATGGCCTGCAAAGACAAGAAGGTCGTATTCAGAACTAATAGTTATACAAGCATGACTGAATTAATTGATACTAAGAATGAGGATAAACATGGACTTTTATTACTACGTGATAAATGGTTTAAAATTGATTTTGTTTCACCACGGTCGCACAACTTTTAAAATGTCATATTTGTACTCAAATGACCTTTCCTAGAAAACAAAAATGTCTATGGTTTTATAAATATTTTGCTGAATGGTTTCATGCTTGGGTAACTTTTTTCTACTTAAAATTCATAACTTTGTATGCTTAAATGGCAAGAACATCTATACTATCTAAAAATTACCAGCTATTTAAAATATTGATTATTTCCAAAAGTCAATATATGATATAAGGTAATTAAAATGAAATAGAACATATGGAGTGGTTCAGAATTGCACTACTTATATATGCTTACAATAATGACAAAGTTACTCACTAATAGCTTTCCAAACTTAACCACTTGGCCATGGCCCGGTCCCCTTATTTCTTTTTAAGTTGACCTTTTTTATAAAAATGGGAGGTCAGGAATTATCAGTTGCTTCTTTACAAACAACTTTATTGGGATATAACGTCCCCACAACCAAGTAATACAGAAATACTTTTGGGGGAGTTGATTGATAATTTTTCTGTTGAAATTGATTTGTTTAAGCTTTCTATGTTGAATGGGGTCGATTTTTCTAAAGGGTACCTTTTCTAGGAAATTACCCACTTTGTTTTTATATTGAAATTTATTTCCTTATAGTTCTACAAATATTTCTCTTATACTTTTATTATTCTGTTTTTTATTTTTCTGTTGAAAGTTTGCTTCTCCCTTCACAATCTACTACAAATGCAGTTCAGTAACTGACTGTATGGAAAAGTTCAGCTCTTCAAATTATAAAACAGCTATCACTCTCTGCATGACAGTAACAGCATTGGCATTCTCAGTGGTTCTTTTATATAAAATAGAATAACAGGATACATCTAAAATGCAACATGTGGACAATAATCAGCGACAACAGGAGAAGACTGACAAGTGTTCTAGATATTGGAGTTGAAAGAAATGAATTTTAAAATGACTATAATTAATATATTAATGTAAATAAAAAGAAAGATGAACTACGTGCATGAAAAAAAGGTGACATCCAAGAGAGTACTGGATTCAATAAAAAATAATAATAAAAATATTTAACTTGGCATTCGATGCTGAACGTGGGATGGGAGAAATCACACCACCGCACTTGAGACATCACTAATTGCACTGTGCAGAGGCTGGGCTGGGGAGCAAAGAGCCCGCCCCAGGTAGCTAATGTTCAATGTTAGGTTAAGAGATGCAGAAGTCTCTAGAATTTTTAACGTATGTTCTCCATTACGTAAGGATGATATTCTTGTAGACCCTGCACTGGCAAGTTCTCAGAACCACCGCCTCAAGAATCACCACCATTTATTCTGTGAATAGATTGTTTTATTTCAGAATGGATGTCTATCACTGTGTTATGTTCTTTTGTCTTTTTTGAAGGGGGTGCCTTCTTAATACAGGTGGTAAGTATGTAAACATGATATTTCTGTTTGGTAGTCACCTCTTATGTGAAATTAAAAATGGAGACTATATCTAAAGAAATACCTACTTGTTATTTTTATATTACATAGCTAATTTCAACTAATTTACAATCTTAAAAATATACTCTAAAGTCATGGAAAATCTCCAAAGGGAGCCCAATAGCTGATTCATAATCTTGTATAAAACTCAATTTTATGAGGGCTGAGAACACTTAACAGTTGCTGTATTATGAAATGAATGTTTAGACTAATGGTAACATAGGTGAAAGAAAAAATTAAGGGGTGGGGCCGGCCGGGTGGCATGTTGATTAAGTTCACACACTCTGCTTTGGTGGCCCGAGGTTCGCAGGTTTGGATCCTGCGTGTTGACCTAGCACCACTTGTCAAGCCACGCTGTCATGGTGTCCCACATGAAATGGAGGAAGATTGGCAGAGATGTTAGCTCAGTGACAATCTTCCTCAAGCAAAAAGAGGAAGACTGGCAAGAGATAGCTCAGGGACAACCTTCCTCACAAAAAAAAAAAAAAAAAATAAGGGAAAATGCACCTGGCTAATCATGAAAAAAGAAAATAAGTATTGAAAAACAGACATTAATTAGAAAGCAGTAGCAGGTATATTTGTTTCTATTTTACTGCTCAAATTCAAGTAAAACAATGATAAAACAATAATGTCGTACAAATAAAAACAATCAAAGTAATTTCTGTAGCACATAATTGCATGTGTGACTAGAAAAAGGAGACTAAGAAACTATTTGAATGCCTTTATAGACAAAAATTTGTGAAACCCTGGAAAGGATATAATAAGACTGAATTAGGGGAAAAGGCAAAGCTCAGAGTTAAGTGGTCAAGCATATTAACAGTATGTGTGCAGGAGATTGCAATCTCTGTGGTTTGGAGCATCATTGAAAAAAGAAATTCTCAAATATAATTTTGTAACATTAAAAAGCTATTTCCACGCCAAAGTCTGAATTTATCTGTGCCCAAGCAGAAGTCCCACAGCCTGCTTTATTTTAGGTTACCTTGAGAATTGATAACAAGATCTCTAATCAATTATTGCCATTAGAGCAATCAGGCCTTTATGTTCCTTTAATGCTATGTGTGGGTAAAAACTTTTAACGTAACCACTGAATTTGGTACTCCAAATTCCCTTCTCCTTTGAAATAATTAATACCATATGGACATCTTATCATGGTGTAACCTCTTTTGTCTCTGTAGTAGTGGAGTTTTTTTGTCTTTTTTTTTTTCTGTGACGAAGATTGTCCCTGAGCTAACATCTGTGCCAATCTTCCTCCATTTTATGTGGGATGCTGCCACAGCATGGCTTGAGAAGTGATGCTATGTCTGCGCCCAGGATCCTAACCTGCAAACCATGTGCTGCCGATGTGGAGCATATGGACTTAACCACTATGCCACTGGACCAGCCCCAATAGTAGTGTTTTTAAGATAAAATCTATTGTCATCATGAATTTCTACATCATCCCTATTATGCTATTAATCTGTGGGACTAGATTATGTTTTTGGCAATTTAGAACATGATAGTCACTGTGCTCAGTTGGTGTTTTTCAAGGTGTTCCTCCTTGTTTTATAAGATTTAAAGATTCTTTTGATGGCAAGACACAATGCAATAACACTTGAATAGATGAAAGGCAGAACTCTTTGTGACTTACAGCTCCAAATGGAAAGGCTCCCAGGTTGGGCCACACAGGAGGTTGGCTCCAGAAAGGGTAACAGCAAGCTGGTGCTGTCAGGGGCTGTTTATATAGCAAGCAGTGTGAAGTTAACTGAGTTTCCCAGGCTCCCTGTGGACTGGCTAATTTGAAGAATCTGGATAGACTCAACGCTTAAGGATTGCCCCTCATTGTCTGGTGCCTGGTTCCCAGGTGAATGCCTAGGGATCCCAGTGTATGAAAGCCCAGTAAGGGAAGCAGTTAGGATGTGGACTTACCTGCTCAAGAAGGGGAACTAACCTGGCCGCTAGGTAGGGTATCAAAACTGGTCCAAGAAAGCACAACAAATCAAACAAACAAAAAATTTATTGTCATTCTTATAGGAATCTTGGAACTTGTCACCTTATCTGAATCGCCCAAGGCAGAGTGCCACATCTCCCATTAACTCCTGTGCTAAAAGAGAGCTTAACTTTTCTAAACTTGTGTCCAAAGATGGAAATAAAGCTGGACTGACTAAAATATCCAGGCAGTTGAAATTAGAATAAACCTTTATATAACTCTTCTCACAAGAGATCAGATCCCAATCCTGAGTCCCTGCAAACCCACTATCTTATTAATAAATAAACCTGATAAACATCAATTTGTCTAGGGCCTACAATTACTAGTAATGCATTTTTCCAATCTTAAAATCTGTCATTCTTATCATTTTCCATGCATTTCACCTGTTTCTAAGTATCTCACCATACTGAATTTTTTATATACATACCTATTTTCTTTCTCTATCTATCCTTATAGACTTTTTTTTGGCCTGAATTATATTAAATCCTTCCTTATGTTTAGACTGGAATTCCCCAATGCTGCCTTGAGAAATTTTGATTTGTTGTTGTTACCACCATTATTTTTCTTTCAAATTCTCAAAAGGAATCAGGCTGAAATGTGATGTTCTGTCCTTAATCCCTATGGTGAGGAGTTTTGGCTAGCCTCTTCCACAAAAATGATCATATATAAGGACTGTTAATTTTTCTTCAAGTCGTCTTATAAGATAAATTTATAAAGTCATACTTCATCAAGAATTTACTTAGTTGAGGGAGAAGAATAAAGTTGTAAGATTGACACTATCCGACATCAAGACTTACTATAGAGCTACAGTAATCAAGTAGTGTGGTATTGGTGAGAGAATAAATCTATCAGTGGAACAGAATAGAGAGCCTAGAAATAGACCACATAAATATAGTCAACTGATCTTTGACAAAGAAGCAAAGGCAATAAAATGGAGAAAAGATAGTCCTTTCAACAAATGATGCTGGAACAACTACACATCTACATGTAAAAAACTGAATGTAGACACAGGCCTTATATCCTTTACAAAAATTAGCTCAAAATGGATCACCGACCTAAATGTAAAACACTAAACTATAAAATTCCTAGAAGATAACATAGGAGAAAACCTAATGACCTTGGGTATGATGATGACTTTTTAGATACAACACTACAGGCCTGATCCATCAAAGAGATGATCGATAAACTGGACTTCATTAAACTTAAAAACTTCTGCTCTTCAAAAGAGAAGGTCAAGAGAATGAGAAGACAAGCCACAGACTGGGAGAAAATATTTGCAAAAGACACAACTTATAAACGGCTGTTATCCAAACATACAGAACTCTTAAAATCAACAATAAGAAAACAAACAAGTTGATTAAAAAATGAGGCAAAGACCTTAAGAGACACCTCACCAAAGAAGATATACATATGGAAAGTAAGCATAGGAAAGATGCTCCACATCATATGTCATCAGGAAAATGCAAATTAAGACAATGAGATATCACTCACTTCACACTTATTAGAAAGGCCAAAGTCCAGAACACTGACAACACCAAATGCTGGCAAGGATGCAGAGCAATAGAAACACTCATACATTGACGGTGGGAATGCAAAATGGTACTGACACTTGGCACTCCAGAATCGAAGCAATAATATTTACTATTTTGTTTGTTTATTTATAAATGTACTTATTTATTTTAGTTTAAATGATTTACCTTCTAACAATATATCAAATTATTAATCAATCTGTGATTGTCATTCATATTTTTAGACTACTCTTCTCACTACTCAAAAAACAGTGTCTTTAAAAAATAAGACTTTCTTGTAAATCAAAGTCAATAAAATGATGAGAATGTAACTGAGCTTTTGGACAGCTCTTCTATGTTCACAAATAAGTTTATAGGCTCAGCAATTTCTAATCAATCTCTAATCAATAACTAATCAACCTGGCTTCTATATCTATAATTTAGTTATATGTTTTTTATTTCTGGGCAAGATTTTATTCCTTTTATTTTGCTTCTCTTTTGCCCACTATTTATGTTGTAATCTAGTATTTCTGTGTTTTTAGGTAGGAAGGAGGGAATAATGTTTGAGGATACACTGAAAAACTTTTCTAGGGGAGAAATTTTGGTCATTAATTTTTGTATATTTTCATTTTCTTTGTGTTTACTTCCTTGTTTGATTTTTTTGAATGAGCAGAGGGATTGAGTTACTTGACATTGGAACAAAATTTTGGGTCAATTCCTGATAAATGAAATGTATAGTAACAACTGATTGAATAATTTATTTCACATGTTCCCCAATATTTCTGGATAAAAAATCCATGGCTATATCCAGATTCACTTTTCCAATTCTTTCATATTTACTTCAACATTTTTTTAGATAAACAAAATATCTATCTAAAAGTCTACCAACACACTAATAACCAAATTCAAACAATATGATAAATAGTCCATATTAAAATTTAACTGAGCCCATTATAGATGTTTTTAAGAAAGGCTTTTAAAATAATTATCTGAATTAGTTAACCACTACATTTCCAGACAATTATTTAATGCAGAATATTTTCAGAACTCAGGGCAAAAAGGATGGTCTTGTTAGCAGCTCCCAAAGAAAATTTTATGTACAGATCATTAAGGAAGTTTAGAATGCATAACTTTTACAGGTGTCCTGTTAGAAGTTACATAAGTAGACCTTATCTAAACATGCATAAGCAACCATGGACAACAAATTTGTAGGTTGGTATAAATCAGTTTTCAAAGAGGTATCTTAATTATCTTGAAACTTGCAAATGGAACCTGTTATTTAATTCCATCAAACCATTTGCCTGATTGTAAAATCCCAAACATCTTCTTTATCCATTCCTCCCTTCATGGGCACCTAGGTTGCTTCCAAGTCTTGGCTATTGTGTATAATTATGCATTATACACGATGGAATACTACTCAGCCATAAGAAATGAGGAAATCTGGCCATTTGTGACAACATGGATGGTCCTTGAGGGTATTATGCTGAGTGAAATTAGTCAAAGGGAGAAAGGCAAATACTGTATGATCTTACTCATAAGTAGAAGATAAAAGCAATGACAAACACTTAGCAATGGAGATTGGACTTATGGTTACCATAAAGGAAGGCAGGGGTGGGGGGAGGAGGCAAAACAGGTGATTAGGCTCACATGTGAGGGGATGGATTATAATTAGTTTTTGGGTGGTGAACATGATGTAATCTACACAGAATTTGAAATATATTTTGATGTACATCTGAAAGTTATATAATGTTATAATCCAATGTTACTGCAATTAAAAAAAATAAAATCCCAAACAAAAATCAAAATGAAACTACATTATGTAAACCCTTTGAGTTCACAAATGAAACTTTACAATGATGTTTTATAGATCACTATTGTTTTATTTTTTCCTTATTTGTAGTTGAATTTAAGCTTGATGAAAATTTTAGATTTCATCTTAACACAGGAAAACTTCTTTATGCCTTCCTCAGGACTGAAAGACAGAAATGGACCCATATTATCCTTCTCCACCTCTCCACTCAAGACCTACAAATTAAAGTTGAACACAATTCATAGTGAAAGTTTTCAGGCTGGCACGTCAAGTTGACAATTTCCCTACTAGAGAGTAGCACATATCTTTACAAGTGTCTTTCTTTCAACACTTCCTAACCTGTGTTGATAAATTAGAAGTGAGTATATGTTTCTGCTCTCAACTTCTGTCTTTGCTGTTCTTTTGGAGCTATTTTATGATAACACATGGAGAACTGCCATATATAATAAAAATATACCAATGCGTGTCACAAAATTTTCACAGGAAATCTATTTTCAGCCATATTATTTGATGTATAGTTCATTAATTTGTATGTTAGGATAGAGATATAAAATTTTTTTCAACATCTATCTAAAATCAATTAAATGATAGCCAAATAAAGCTGATGTTTATAGCCAGAGGAAGAACAGGCCCAAATAATACTGACGTGTTAGGTTTAGTTGAAAATGCTTGATTTATTTCTCTTAATATCACCATGGAGCTCCGTAGACTTGCTTCTTATTTACTCTAATTATGTTACCATAAATTTTCTTTTTTTAAATGATTTGACAGAATGTTAACATGAGACATATGATGCTACCATGTTTAGGTGCCCTTAGAAAAATCTAATATTATGGCATGTTTTAGCCAACTGTGTCTACTAGAGGAGTGCTGTGTTATAAATAGTCCTTAAAACTTTAATAATCCAATATTAAAATAAGTCTTCACTATAAGAATTCATATTGAGCAATAGCAGAATAAAGTATGCTTGGTTACAGGTAGAACATTTGAATTAAAACTTCTCCCCCAAACCAAAATCAATGAAGTAATATAAACGGGGATTTGAAAGTTTACTTTGGAGTATATTTCCATGAATGTTCACAGCTTTGGATCGGGTTATAGTGTGTAGACTTCCTTAGAGGAACCACCAACTCACATTGACCAGATGTCTTCAAATTTCCTTCAAAAATCATTCAGAGTATACTTCTCACAATTGGGCATAGTAAGCTGAAACTGAAGATAACTCTTTTTTTTTTTGACTGGTTTATTGTGGTATGATTGACACAGAAAAAGCTGTAGAGGGGCTGGCCCTGTGGCATAGTAGCTAAATTTGGTGTGCTCCACCTCGGTGGCTTAGGATTGCAGGTTCAGATCCTGGATGTGGACCTACACCACTCCTCAGCCATGCTGTGGCGGCCACCCTCATATAAAGTGCAGGAAGACTGGCACACAGATGTTAGAATCTTCCTTGGCAAAAAAACAAAAACAGCTGTAGATATTTAATATATACAATATGTACAATTTGATATATCTGAAGATAAGTACACACTTCTGAAACTAACATCACTATCAGTGCTGTAAACTCACCCATCATCTCTAAAGTTTCCTCCCATCTTCTTTGTAGTGTTTTTGTTTTTGTTTATTTTTCTGTTTGTGGTAAGAACCATTAACATAAGATGGACACACATATTTAAGTATACAATACAGTATATGTCTACAAACATAGACATTTAACTGATTAACAATAAAATTAGTAAAATGTCTAATTATGAACTAAAACAAAGTTTTACAACTAATAGTCACTAAATAAAAATTATATCAGATTCAATGCTAGGTGTTGGGATACAAATGAGGGAAATAATATATGCATCAATTGCTTCTTTTTCTAGATTGAAGATCAGAATTCACATTTAGCAATTTTTATTTCAATATATTTCTGGAGATATCTAAAATATATATGTTAATTATGAATTGGTTATAGGAGAAAATCTCAAGAATAAAATCTAGTCAAAAAACATTGATTTATGAATTATATCACATAAATGACTTTTGAAGATGTGACAGTGGATGAGATTGCTGTGGGGGAGCATAGTAGAAAATAGAAGGCAGAACCAAAACTTAAAGAATACCATTATTTAGGAATAGATGCAGATAAGAGCATCTTAAGAATAAAAGAATGACCAGTAATAATAAATGAGCTTGGAAATCATTTTGTGTAAGTGATTTGTTTTTGAAATTATTTTTAAACTTAAATTTAGGAGGAGAGTATGAGGCAGAAGTGCAATTGAATTGGAATAAGGAGAAGCTATGACGACAACTGTAATTCACTCTTTCAAGACACTTGTTTGTGGAGAATGGGGGAAGATAAGGTACGGTAGCTCGAATAGCTGAGTAGTGTATCTGGATAGTGGAGGATATGTTTTTCCTAATACTAAGGAAATTTTAGTATATTTAATATAGATTTGAGGGGCATATTTTAAGGAGGTGGTGGGGATATATAAAAGAAGGACTAGCCAACAGAGTAAGGCGGAATGGTCTGTCACTATGCCGTTATTAACCAATAATAAACCATCTTAGCACATTGCTTTCTACATGTGTTTACTCTATTCTCTCTCCACTTAGTCTTTGTACCTACATATTTGGAAAATAATCAAGGCTTCTAGGAAGTGTTTATGCAAACTGTAGGCAATAACAACATTTGAAGAATCAACTGTAATTACTTAATTTAAGAAATATATTATTTATATCATGAAAAAGAAACAATCGTTTGACTGTGACAGACATTAAAACAAAGTGCATATTTAGGTAAGTGCATGTAAGTTACCTTATTAAAAGCAATATATAGACAATATTTGAAAATGCTTTTTAATATTTTGTGATCCACTTTTATTTTCCAAAGTCGTTTCCTCATAGTTCCATATTCAACTTGCATTTTAAAGGAAAATTATTCATATAATTATGAATTCTTTATGCTTATCTCATCACAATGTTTTGCATGAGATATTTTCTATCTGTAAATGCTCTAAACCTCTTAAAAGTCCTTTATTCTATGTTGCACAAAGCTATTTTATCTACAATTTAAGTCAGGGTTGAAAGGAGTCAAATTTATTTGCAAATGAAAAATATGCAGTGTTAAAATGAATTGGGGACACTTCCCATTAAAGTGTATTTGAATATGTCTGGAAATTGTTATACCAGAAAACAATTTGTGAATTTAAACTTGTTCTGACATTTTCCCCCGAGTGTTTATAATGATATGACTGTTAACTAGAAATACGTATATTTCTTTGAAAGTACAGATATTTCCTGTCCTTAGTCCAAATATGGGTGTTTCTCATTTATAATAATCAGGGTCATTTTTGACAATACATTGGGCTGCTCAGCATAAAATAGCATTAGTTTGTGGGCTTAATATGATCACAGTATCGTTTTTTCCTAGATTTATGAATGCAGCGTATCACACTACCTCAAGTTCTACTCCACTTACTGCTCTCATTGTTTTAGTTCTTGTCATTGGCAATGGTGAATTGTTAATTCTACATCTTACACCTTTGGTTTCTTCCAGAATATGTCATGTTAACTCAGTACAGATATTGTTCTTTACTTCTTTGTGTCCCACAAACTGACAAAGACCATGGTTTGTGTCTAAAATTTGTACAATAACTATATAACTAATTTCTTAATCTACCTACTTATAGCTAAATATTGAGCTTGGATCCAAGTATAATCGATTTAATTACCTGTGATCTATTAGTCATTAATGCCTTTCATCTGAGCAAAAGTTTTATTTATCTTGAGATGCAATATGTACCTGAGTGAAAAGGATGGTTGATGCAACAATGCTGTATTTGTACAAAGAACTGTGGAGACTTATAGTAAAGAATTTCAGTTCGGCTCAAGGAACGTGGACTAGGTTTTAGGGGAAGCAATAAATATTTTTACATCATTGCTTCACATCTCTCATTTATTTTCTGTCCAGTCCCCAATGATTCATAATGTGGTAAGCTGGCACACTAGTTGCAATTACACACACTCACACACGCACACACAAAGTAGTGAAAAGAAATTTTCTAGAATTTCTATGACGTTGTGAGTTCAAAGCACCAGCAATAGCGTCAGGAATAGCTTGAACAGAAATAAGACACAAGAATTCTGTTGTTTTTAGTTAACAGCTAATTATAGCCACATGTCAAAGGCAGCAAGAATATCGGTTAGCTCATATGCTTGTCATTTATTTAAAAGGCAAGGAGGTAAAGCATTACCATTTGTTGGGGAATATCAGTACTCTCTGCACCAAACATTAAAAAAACTCAATGTAGATCCCATAACGTATCTGCAGCAATATTAGTTACAGCAACATAGCTACTGCTTTGGGTAACTATGGTGACTGAAAATGCCACCAGATAATGATACAGATGGAGAGAGGAAAGTGGCCAATATCATAAAATATACAAAGGAACGATTTTTCAGAGGAAAAAGTAATATCCTCTATTTCATAACAACTTGAAAGAGGCTAGAACTTTTAAAGAGTATGTGAGAATAGAAGTTTAAAATGTTTGTGATTCTTTCAAGGCTCTATTTTTGTCTTCAAGCTGTTGAGGACTGGGAAATATAGAATCATTTTAGTTCTGTTCAAAAAGTATTAGATAAACCAAAATTTACCAGGCACTCTTCTGGGTGTGAGAGACATGAAGATTAAGTGGACTTATTCCGTGGTCCTCCCATACGATAGACAGGTGCTTAAAGAGTGTGTTTTATATGTTACATGCATTATAATAGAATACAAATATTTTTAGTCTTTGTGAAACTGATCCATATGTGAGCTTTTAAGGATGAGTAGAAGTTAGAAAGGCCAAGACAATTATCTAATCAAAGAGTGAAAATGGTAAGAGCTAACATTTCTTCAGTGTTCCCTTGTGGTTGACGCTCTTCTAAGAACTTCACGTGGATCATTTATTAAACCCTCCAGACAACTCTATGAGGTGATCCTATTACGATACCAATTTTACAGATGGAGAAGCCAAGGCTTAGAATAGTCAGATAACTTGTACAATATCACATAGCTAATGGCAGAAGAGATGGATTAAAAACCTAGGCAGTCTGACCCCAGAGTCAACACTTAGCATTTTACTAAACAGGTTATGGAGAACCATGTAAGTTCACCTTAAACCTATCCTAGTTATTTCAGTCAGTCATTTAAAAATGTTTTAAATAGGGACAACACAGCAAGATAGATACTTAAGATCTGATAGTCTTCCGCTGAGGAATTTGGGGATGATTTAGAACTAGAGGCTGGAACACAATTTGGAGATAATTGCATGTGAGATATGTCAGGGTTTGACTTATGATAGATAAAGTAGTGAACAGAAAGGAGGATGGATTTGAGACACAGAGATTAAAGTTTCCAGGAATTGATGCTTTATCAGGTGCAGAAAGTAAGTAAGGGATGAAGGATGATTGTGTAGATGATCTTAAATCTAACTGAGAGAAGAAACACAAGTATAGCAAGTCTGGAGTGTGATTTGAAAGGCGGGATAGGAGTATATGCTTTGAATAAGTTGAGAATGAAATGTATGTTGAACATTTATATGGATGCTCACAACACAGCTCAATGTATAAGTCTGAAGCAGAGGGAGAGAAAGCGTTTGTGTGTTAGATTTCAGTTCCTGTTTTAGTTCAATTTAATGAATATTACTGAGCAAGTAGTATATTCTAGTCAAAGTAAGATGGAAAGACCAATAGGATATCATCCCTGCTCTCAGGGTTCTAAACATCTATGCCAATTTCATCAGTATATAGGTGGAACAGGAATTACATTACTCAAGGATAACACTAGACAGAAAGGAGAAATGGACCAAGTGCAGAATGAAGTGGAAGCCATAAGGAGATTGATTAAAATGGCAAGTGATTACAAGGAAGACCTAGAAAATGTAATGTTTGGACGTAATTTAGTCGAATTTCCATAAGGGACAGCTCAACAGTGACCTGCACTGCACAATGTCAATATGCGTAGTTTTTAATATTTCTTTTTGGTTGCTCCTCTTTAGCAATATTTATTTGAATTTTAAAATTACTCTATTTATCCAACAATACAGTCTAAACATGTACAAAAGATAGCATTGTTCCTCCTGCCCCTTCAGCTGGTTGTGTTGGTAGTCTGTTGCTTACAATGGAAAGAAACCAGACAAATGCAGCCCACAAAGCCAAATCCTGGCTTGTGGGAAAAGTTCGATCCCAAAATACATCCTTTGTCAAAAATCACATCAAGAAATGTGATCAGGGGCTGGCCCAGTGGCAAAGTGATTAAGTTCAGGTGCTCTGCTTCTGAGGCCCAGGATTTGCCAGTTCAGATCCTGGCTGCAGACGTATACACTGCTGCTCATCAAGCCATGCTGTGGTGGCATCCCACATAGAAGAACTAGAATGACTTACAACCAGGATATACAACTATGTACTGGGGCTTTAGGGAGAAAAAAAAGAAATGTAATCATATCTCAGTTGTGATTTAATTTCTTAGAGCCAACGTGATCTAGGAAAAGCACGTATGCGAGGTCACATTTTGTATAGAAATGTAATCTACTTGAGAAAAATGATTTTTATTTAATCGCAACTCATATTTACTCTAGCACTTTTAAGAAGGAAGAATTAAGAGTCCAGATTACTACAGGATATTATAGGATATATGAACAGACAGAAGATAGATATTTTGTCTTTTTCACGTATAGAATTATTAGAGATTTCTACAACTGAGACCTAAAAAGAGCATCAGATAACAAAGTGAAAAAAATTCAGATACAAAGACATATACAGTCCACAGATATGCCACTAATAATATATTACTGAGAAAAACTTCAACAAAATGTTATTTGGCATTTGTTAAATGGGGAAACATGCAAAGACAATATATAGCTTAACATTTTCCAACATGATAAAATTATAGATATTTTCTGATACATATTCTGTCACTTAAATTAAAATGCAGAAAGTGAACTATGTTTTAACAAATGCATTATAAGTAACACAAAATAGTGTGGTTCCTTATGTTCAATCATGCATCTCTCCTGAGGATTTATACTTAAATTGGGGTGAAAAATTTGTCAGAAGCAAGAAATAAATGTGAGCAAGAATTTGTTATTCACAAAACATCTGCTAGTATTTTTTAACTCACTGAAACTTAATCATATAAAATAAGTTACTTTCTCTGTAAGTGCATCTCTTAATGCTGTTTAGCACTATTAAATTTTATATTTCAATAGATTTAAAATGAAATATTTTGGAAAAGATTGTATATAAATATGCTTTTCTTATTGCTTTTAACTGAAAGAGAAATGAATCTTAAAATGTATGATTTTCACAGAAAAGCATTATGACTATATAACTATGCATCTACTCCCCACTTTTTCTATTTACTTTTCCTTATCACTTTAGTTATGTCTCCCCAAGGTTCTGGTCATAGCAGTCAGTGGCCAACTAATTTTATTGTCCCAACATTCATCTGGGTGGACTTTTCACAGAATAACTCCAACAAACATCCAGCAATTACTTGAAAACTATATCTAGACAAAATTTTTGGAAATATTTCTCATCAAGAGGTAATAACAAGCATAACTATGGATAACTCTATCAAAAAATACCTTTATTGAGATACTTCTATTTTCATCTGTGTCTCTATCTCCATGTCTGCTAATCCATATATCACTTACAAGTCTTCACTGGGTGTAAGAAACATCACACTTCATATGCAAACAATTCTTTAAACCCTGTCACAAACATGAGATGGGCATTATTGATTATACACTTTTCCAATGACTTTCCCAACATCATTTTAGACACTAAGTGCATAACTCAGTTAACCTGAACACAGACAGCCAGATTGTTTATGACTAATGAACTCAACTATGCAGCACCGTCTAGCTCTCACTAGACAAAGTCATGGGGACAAGAGATATCTGTTGCTCGGGCTAAAGCATTCTAGAATTTCTCAATGAAGATCAAAGTTTGTTGGGGGGCCTGGGGACAGATAGGATGAGCATAGATACATATACAGGTCCTGAGTGGCTTAGCTCAAAGGAGAGATAGATTTCCTCAGTGAGTAGGCTTACTTCCACATCCACCTTTGGGGCATCTTGGATGAGTTGTGGGGCTGAAGGAAAAGGGTAGATTTCCTATTATGAGTCCCTTAAAGGCACCCACTATCAAGTCTTGAAGAACACTGCTATACTACAGTGACATAGCAGCAACAGCAACCTCACTCCTGATCACCTTTGAGCTGTGCTCTCAGTTAAAGAATCAATCATTCACAAGAGTACGAGCTTCATGGTAAAGCTCTCCTATTCATTGCTATGTCTCCTACTTTGTGTATGATTCTTACTACACTGAAAGTATTTATTAAATATTAGCTGAACTAGTGGAAGGGAAGAATCTGTACCACCATTGCAATCTACCATACTCTCAGAAAGAATGTGAATATGGGACACCTTGACTTATTTGGGCACACTGACAAATCACTCATCATAACACCCCACCCAATGGGTCACTTGTGTGGGATGGCACCCTTGACTGAGATCATTAATAGACAGCAGGGGGTGATTCGGTGTATTTTCCTACCTTTTAGTATATAGGTCTTCACCCCTTTGGTAGAAAATACATGCCCAAACATCCAGTGACTATGTGCCAAACATGGCCTGTTAATTTTTATATGTTGTTAACCAATTTATATTTGATCAGTAGTAATTTCCCATATGATTATTTGTATTCATGAGCATTCAATTTTTTGAGATTATTCTTAAATTTGTAAAATACTTAATATTAAAATATTGTCATATATATCTAGTCCTTAAGATGCATTTCATAAAAAGTCCCATTTGTTCAAGTCTGCCAGAGGAAATAACTTATGACAGAATTGGCTCATAGTTTCCAAATTTTGCCTTAGTCACAGGCTGTCATATGCTTCTCTATCAAGAGATGTTCTAAAGTGAATTTTAACCATCCCTGATGAAGTGAATCAATAAACTCATCATATAGGTTAAATATTAAGGTAGACTTGATTTTAAAAGTACATCTTAGGCCAAGTACAGCCAGTTTTGAATAATTATAATTAATAAAACTGAAATATGGGTCTACTATTTAATATCTAGAAATGACTGAGAGTCTTTACTATGAACTAATCTCTTGATAAAGATAATTGGTTTCTAAAGAAAACTGTAAACTTATCAATCAGAAGCTGTTCTGCAGACAGCACACAGACAACTCCCCCTTCTGTTCTCTGACAACCCGCTCTTTTACAGGCACTAAGTACAAGGCAGTAGGTCCTAGGTCAGTGCAGAGAATCGCCCTACCTCAAAGTCCACCCTGTAAGCATAGTCAATTTTTTCTCCAATTCAATGTTTACATAAACTGCGCTAGGAACCAAAGCACTGGCTACTTATTATTTTAAAAATAGTGTGATATTTATTTCCTTGGGAAAGATTGTATATGATATAAAGAAGAACTTGGTTTTGGTCCAAGCTCATATCACTTTTAATGAAATATTGAATCACTAGAATCAGGAGGACATTAGACTTCCACTATTGGCTTCATATGTTTTACGATGAACAATACTTTATGGGAACAAAAAAATAGTGGCACTAAGAACCTGAATTATTTTATAGTTTCCCTAACCTGGTGTGCTCAAAATGCATTCCAAAAAATACATTGTGTTTCTAAAGACATAAGATAATACGATTAGTAACAGTAGTCAAAACAATAACAATATCAATAATAATGATAATAAATTGAAATAATCAGTTGTAAACTCAGATCAGGAGGTCATAAAAATAGCTTCTAGACATAATTTTGGCCTAATAATATGAGATTACAAGTGTAATGGTATTATTGTAATTTGTATTATTATCCTTTTAAAATCAATTTTAGTAGCCAAAGAAGAAAGGATAATATTTCTTAAGATAATAATTTTAAGTAGTTTTAAATCATTTTGTAAAAAATCAAAAACAAAGCTCAGACTGGGGTAGAAGTAGTTTGCAAATAAGAGCTCAATTAAAAATATCATGGAGGACATAGTAGAGAAGATAGCCAGAATTATAAAAAATAAATCGTCTTATTCTTTGATATGATGAAGCACATATAAGTACTAAACCTAGAAAGAGAGAGAAATATTTTAGCATTAGGATTAATCATATGAGAGAACAAGGAGGCATGACTAGACATGACTTGTTCAAATGACAGGTCATTGAAAGGGAAAACGCAGATTGAATGCAATGTGATGTAACAACACCTACTTCAAAGGAGGGAAAGTTGCTTTCTCTGTAGACTGAGCCACCTCCAGAGCTCTCCATTCATCTGAGATTCTGAAATTGGAAATTAACTCAAGAAAGTGGACAAGCGACCTGGTTAATAAAACTTTGGAAACAATGTTATCTGAGGAATGATAAGAGGGTTAGGAAAGTCAATATTTGGAACAAGATGACCTTTCTCCAAATGTTTGAATAATCTTTATATGAAAAAGGAGAAGACTCATTTCTTTTTTATCCAAAGAGCAGAATTAGGATGAGTGTTTTAGGAAGGTATATAATAACTTATTATAAGAATTCTAGAATGAGAGCTAACCAACAATAAAATGTGCACTATGGCAGAATTATGAGTTTTCTTTTACTAAAAAATGTTGAAATGAGGCTAATTCAGTCTACAAACTTGTAGGGAGGTTGATTAATTTTGAAATTTTACTGTTTCTATGATTTGAAAAATTCCGCATTAAGATGTAATAGATAAACATCAAAAGGTCACATAAAAATACATTGGTTTATGTTTTATCTGCTCCATATGTTTTAATTTATCTGAATTGATCACTTTGAGGTCAAGGTTAATATATTTCTTACTGTTATTGATTGTTCAAAAAGCTAGACACAGACTTGAATTTCTTTAGCATGCATTGAATTTATTTGTGCTGATTCTAATGAAAGTTTAAATAAAAAGTATACACTGTAATAAGCTATATACTTATATGTTTTACATTTATGTAACATTTTCAGAACAAATAAGATAACTTTCTGTAACATGGAAAAATAAGGTGATGCAGCATGCTTTCTCTATCCATGAACAAATGGAAATACTATTTAAGATAATTTGTAATTAGAAATTTTAGGGATAAAAAAGAAACTGGGAACTCAGAGATAAATAAGTTGGAAGCTGACACCACAGTGACAAAGAATTGAAGACTGGGGGTAGGAATTTTGAGCACACACAGGGACCAGAGAGTCAGCCATGGGCCAGGAAAAGTCACAGAATGACAATTGAAATTTTCGCAAATATTGGACCTCCAAAATACATTACCATCCATACCATGGGAACTGAAAATGTTCTTGCATGGTGGGCCTGGTGAAATAGGAAGAATGTGTACCACAGACACACTGAGCTCTGAGGGACACACACACACACACACACACACACACACACACACACAGAAAGAAACTCCCTTGTGAGGAGTCAAAATCTCAAATCTGTGCAGGAAGTGGGGAATCAAAATTTATTCCGCCCACATGTACAAGAATCCAAAAGATGAAAAATTAACATAAAGTGGTCCAGAGTTGTTAAACTTTGCTGTGAGAGCAAAAAGAAAATTTAAATCTACTCTACAGAAAAATTTCTGCCCAATAAATGTAGAAGACCCCGTCAAAACATACAACCCTGTGTAAAGCAACCAAACACACACATGTAAATTGAGCTTACAATAAAAATAATCCCAGCTCAAGGGGAAAAATAACAAAAGCATCATCGTGATGAAAAATTACAGATATAAGACAGAAAAACTTCATGCAAAGAAATGAAAAACAAAAAAACAAACTGAAATTAGCTTAAACACATACAGTTTAAAAATTTTAAGATGATTCTCCCTCAGGAATAAAATGGTATAGCGTTTTTAAAAGAATAGATCATTTTGATAGAGAACCAAATGAAACATCTAGAAATAAAAGCAAGTTTTATAAGCACCCAATTCCTTGCGTCAAATATCTCTCTGTTCAAAATAACTAGAGTGGTTTTTTGTTTTGCAGTTGAACTGTTTCTACTACATGAAAGATTTGCTTCTTCAGAAACTTTTCAGCAATAGTCTTTTGCAAATAATAGTCATGAAATAATTTTGCCATTGGTAAAAATATCTTCCTGGGAATGGAGACTCTACAAAGGAACTACTGTTTGATTAACATATCCACTTAAAATTTCAGCATTGTTTAATCATATCTTTTTAACAAATTTATATTAATATATTCTGTTGTGGCTAGCTCCTTAAACATGCCACTATCATTCCACACCATTAGACTAGCCATTCACATATCAAACTACTTATTGACAGGTTAGGAAACATTCTCTAAATATGAAAACAATCCAATATGAATTAGTAGTACCAACACCTGATACATCAGGGTCGTTGCTGCTGAAATTCCTTCTCTCTTTTACATTCACTCCTATTACTGCTTTCAGCAAATAGTAAATTTTAAATAGATTATTGTTATTTTTTGTTTGGCATGACGTGAGGGATTTCCTGGTCTATATTTTGACAGCTATATGAATGGTGATAGTTAGAGTTAAATTACGACAGCATGTGCAATTGACTAATTTAGGCACCAGCCAACCGATATCAGCAGTACCTGATCTTGACGTTGATCTTGATCTTATCTTTGTCCTGCTTATGTCGCATCATCTAAAAGAACAACCAGAGTGGAATAAAGTTGAGCAAAATAAGATGAAGACTGATGGAGGATGTAAATACCCTTTGTAACAAACCACTGTAAAAGTTAGCGCCCTCCACAAAAAAAAAATCACTTGTTGTTTTTCACAATTCTGTATGACTGGGCATTCTTGCATCCTGAGTTGGCCACACTGGGGCTGGTTGACCCAGTATGGGCTGAGTCATCTGACTCATATGTGGGTTCTCCGCCGAGAAAGCTGAGGTAACTGTGAGGTCTGGGACCACTTTCTAGTTGGTTGCTCATTGTGCCAATTTGCCTTGGCTAGTTCACATGGTAGAAAAAGACATTTCATCAGCAAGAGAGGAAATGCCCCAATATACAATTACTTTGCATATTATTTTGCATTTCTCTGGGTGCCTTATATTTGCAGATATCCTACTGAACAAGGAAAGTCATATGGGCAAGCCCAGAGTAAAGTTGGAAGGAGGTATTATAGAGTGTATATGTTTAAATATTTCTGTAGGGTCCATTTTTAGGGAAAAAAAAAAGCTTGTGCATGTTTTATAATTTTTGACATTGACCGATAATATCGTCTATCTTTGTTAAAAATGCCCCTTTTTATAAACTGTTTTAAAATTTTAACTAACTAGAAAAGGGAAAAACAGAAAGAATAAAACTAATTGAAATCTGAGTTTATTATAATGTCTGTTTGAACAGTTTATACTGAAATTAATTCATTCTTTCCAACTAAATTTAACAAATACTGGTGATTTCTAATACGTGCACAGCATTACTCTAGGATTCTAGCAAAATAAAAGGTCAGTAAAACATTGCCTGAGAGTTGACCATCAAGTAAGAGAGATGAGATATGTTTACAAGTAAATGTAAAAGAAGGAAGAATGTGATTGATGTCTCTTATTGATTTGAGAAAGCACAAGGTAAGGATTCTTGCGATGTTATATTTAAATTGTCTTAGTCTGCTCTGGCTGCTCTGACAGAATACCATAAACTGGGAGGCTTACAAAACAGACACTTCTTTCTCATAGTTCTGAAGCCTGTGGAGTCCACGATCAAGGTGTTGGCCTATTCCTCCCGGTGAGAAGCTCTCTTCCTGGCTTGCAGAGGGTCATCTTCTTGTATCTTCAGATGGTGGAGAAAGAGATCATCTCCTTTCTGTCTCTTCTTATAAGGCCACTGATCCCATCATTAGGGCTCCACCCTCAGGACCTAATTAACTCCCCAAGGCCCCACCTCCAAATATCATCACATTGGGGATTAGGGCTTCAATATGTAATTTTATGGGTACATAAACACTGGGTGCACAGCATTGTCCTTCAACCAAATACAGAATTTTGACAGGTAGAGATGAGGGAGAAAATCAATGAAAGTAGAACCCAGACAGTGGATAACTATGAACGGCAGTATTCTATGTGCTGGCCCTACCTGTCTCTCAAAATTGTGACAGAAGGGTTATTTAGCTACGAATGCAACTAAAACCATTACCAATTATTGAAAGCTAAAGGAAGTATTATAGATAGTCTGGTAACATGAACAGGATAAAAAGTTTAAATCCATTTCAGAGAAGAATTTTTGTCTGAAAACGTTTTCATACAAGAAGATATAGTTCTTCAAATAGAATTTTATATCGAAATGATGGCTATATTTTCAAAATAATTTATGCAAATTAATAACATTTGAAAACAGTCAGCACTCTTTAGGAAAAAAAGAGGGAGAAAAACATGTCAAATATCTAACTAAATTTTCCTCCTTTGCTGTAGCAGAGAATTGACTTTTAACAATGTCACTAATGATTAAATCAATAAGAATATTTTGGAGAGTTAATAGCACCTTCGGTGAATAACACTTTCAAATATCACTGTTATCTTAGTTCAGCGCAAACGTAGAGTCATTGCTAGAGGCTGGATCTCATACTCATCACCTATGATTTTAGTGAATGGGAGGGAGTAGAAAGTCAGCTCCAGAAAAGGCTGTGGAGTAACAGCTAATTAGATTGTCTTAAAGATGGTGTAACACGTCATCACGGCCAAAACCTCATTTCTGAATATTGACTTTCTCTTGCCAGACCTTATGGAAAAGGGTTTCACACAAATTAATTGCTAATGTGAGAACTAATTTTTAAAGCTGGGATCTTGGCAAAATGCAATTTAGCATATAACGGGTAATATTTTCTCTCCACTGCCAACTTGACTAAGAAAAAACACAAAAGAAAATTATCAAGATAATCATGTGTAAGGTAAGATAAAATAAAAAATGCATAAAATAAAAGGGATAAATATGGATTGAGGATGCAGATAAGATTCTGTATTTACATATATATATATATATGTAATTTACAGCACACAAAGTAAGATATGAGAATGATATAATAGATTTTAAAATATACAAAGTCCCCAAAAAATACATTAGTTTTTAGTTAAAATGGAGGCCAAAAAAATGTGGAGAAAGAGCTAATAAGAAATCAAGTTCTCTCAGCAAGGTACCATAATCAGGGCAAGAGAGCATTGTGTCCCTGGCTGTGTCTGCCTGGAGCAGAGGTTCACTCAGGCTGAACTGGAAGGTTGGGCTGCAGAGGGCATGAGTTGTGGTTCGAATGACACTGTCTCTTGTTGTTGCTCCCGAGTTTTAGTAGATTTTCTAAAATATATGTTTCTTCATTTGCTGTATGATCTTAGAACAATTTTCAGAGACTTTAAATAGTTTTTAATTGATTTTGACCAGTTATTCTTGTCTCACTCCACAGAGCATCACACACTACCATTCTAGAAGTGGAATTCCTATATAAAATGTTAGAACAGTTAAAATACCACTATCTATTATATATACATAGGAATATATCTATATTCATAAAATACACACACACACGCACAATCTTCAGGAAGTGCTGTTGAGAATAAAGAATGCTGGGGCCTCGACAACCACGCACACACAGCTTGCTTGTAGGGTGGAGCATCTATGCTGGGAAACACAAGCTGAAAAGACCAGAGGCTACTGCCCACACTGAGTGCCTGCTCCTAAAGCACAAGTGTCACCTAGAGAGAAGCATGCCACTGTCCCTGCCCCCAGCTCCAGCACTGTGACTCAAAGAATTTTCTCAGGGGGAAAGCCTGAGAAAAAAACTAAACAAATATAAAATAGCTAAGAAAGTTTCCAAAAAGAATTGACTTTATTTAAAACAGGGTGTGAGGAAGCTTGGACCTAAGGGAGCTCTCAAAAACAATGGGGAATTTGGTGATTTGTCACTAAGGAGAGGGTTGGAGCTTCATGAAAGACTCAAGTTAAACCATAGGTTAGGTGGTTTACCAGGAAGAACTATGGAGAGACAGCTAAGAGGTCCTCAAAGATTTGCCTCAAGAACAACCCTTACAAAAAAGCCTGCATTTAATTGGTATTAGATTAAAAATAAAGAAACAAAACTACCCACAAAGAAAACCTAGGCCCGTAAGGCTTCACTGGTGATTTCTATCAAACATTTAAAGATGAATTAATATCTGTTCTTCACAAACTTTTCCAAAAGTTATTAGAAGAAGGAACACTTACCAACACCCTCCATGAGGCCAGTATTACCCTAATACCATAACCAGAGAAAGATGTTACAAAAAAAGAAAACTACAGACGAATATTTCCTATGAATAGGGACAAAAAAAGTCTCAACAGGGACTGGCCCGGTGGCGCAGCAGTTAAGCTCGCACATTCCGCTTTGGTGCTCGGGGTTTGCTGGTTTGGATCTCAGGTGCAGACACAGTACTGCCTGACAAGCCATGCTGTGGTAGGCGTCCCACATATAAAGTAGAGGAAAATGGGCACAAATGCTGGCTCAGGGCCAGTCTTCCTCAGCAAAAAGAAGAGGATTGGCAGCAGTTAGCTCAGGGCTAATCTTCCTCAGAAAAAAAAAAAAAGAAAAGAAAGGTAAACTCATCATATCAAAGTACTTGTTGGTATTGTGCAAACTTCTTATTTGTGTTGCACAAGTCTTCTAAGCACTCTACATTTTTGTTTCTTTAATATATTAGCTCCTGATAGGTATGTGCCAAAAGGATGAAAATAATTTTGTCCATATTTTAATAAAGAAAATAAAGGTACAGCTCACTATTATTATTTTATTATAATCTAATTTTAATAGTTAGATTCAAACCTTTAAAATTATTATGGTTATTAAGATTGATATATAATTTTTTCTGTCTTTCATATTCCTATGTTTTCAATGCTCCCCTCTTAGCATCTTCTCATTAAAGCAGAACATGTGATTTCAGTACTGACCATGTTCACTCAATGCCAGGTCAAAACAAAACAAAATGAACCTTTCTACCTGAATCCATTCATTGCCTCCTTCCATCCAATATATCTCTCCTTTAAGAGATAAGATTAAATATTGAAAGTGCTGGTGATTTTTAACTAAATGATTTTTACATGTCCTGAAACTGAACCGTAGAAGCATCTGCTCTCTACACAATTTTCCTACTTTTTTCCTCTTATTGCATTGGTTCCTTCTCTTTTCTTCCCCCCAATCCCTGCACTGTAGAAACAGAATGATGCTGGAACATGGCTCAGGTGATCACATTTTTCTTTATTTTCCTCATAAACATCCAGTTGAGGTGACCTCTAATAGCAGAGTCAGGCTGACGCAATTGTTCAGGAAATTTAAAAAAGAGAATTTCCCTCACCCGTAACATAATTCTGATGGCACTGAAGCTCAGAGGATGTACACAAAATCCAAAACAGTAACTACAAATTATATCAACAGCAAGGTAAGTATATTGACTTCAGAGTGTTATCCAAATTTTCATCTAGCCTTATTATGCACCTCTACATGTTTAAATAAAATTATCAATTTCGTTATTCTTAATTTTTTCATCAATAGTCTCATTTTATGAGTTTTTTCAGAGCTTGGCCATTGAAATCCATTTTCTCTCTGTTCATATTTGTATAGGCTATTATAAAATATTACTTTCAACAATACCTTTTGAAACATCTGGCATCCATTTGTGATTTATCATGCATCCCATCTTCTAGACCAATGACAATTTATCGTTTGAGGGTTCTTGGACCCTTTTGGTCCTGGAGAAGTACCTACAATAATTCACCTAAGGAATAGGGCCATATTGCATTTTCAGTTTTGTTTTAATAAGTGATAAACTGATTAAATCTAGGTCAAAAGGAACTAGTAAATGCAATGCTTTCATTAACAATGAGTATTTGATTCTCTAATAACATTTTTAAGTAATTATTTCTGTTATAGATTGAAAACACTCCTGTTATTGAATGTTAATATGTAGGCAACCAGACTGAGGAATTTGTGGTTAATGATGAGGCATTAGGATTAACATTACCTATATCAAAGTAAAGATATCAAGTTCAATGAGAAGATGAGCATGCAACCGAAGGCTTATTATAATGGTTTGCCCATCAAAATTGGACTGAAAGCTTTATCAATGAAACTGCTTTGGGAGTTTCAGTTTCAACATAATCAAAATAAAATTTTCACTTTTCCCCTTCTCTTTCCAAAATGTTTTTGAGCTTTTATCTATGTCCAACATTATTAAGAACAATTAGAGACATTCGGTGTTAAAACATTTGGTACCTATAAAAAGGAAGAAGTAGATGTCAATATCACACCTATTGATTCTCCATACATCCTCAGATGAAATACAATATTCTTATTTTCAAGTGCATAATGAATTTCATGACTCAATACATGTATTGACTACAGTTTTAGCAAAATTATACAACTTAACTTTATCATGAAAAATAACCATACACTTACATAATTTTCCACCTTGTCTTACTGATGCCAAAATGAATGGGATTTAGAATGAGAACCGAAGGTAGAGAAAAAGTATGGCTAATGGTTTCATAAGCTGCCTTAGTGCAGTTACAGAAGTATAATTGGTAGACATTATAAAATGTCAGCTTTTATCTATAGTAAATATAATTTACACAGCAGACAAGAGTGATTAGAGTCAGATCACTGAGAGGCTAATGAAAAGAGCCATTGGCACAGATGGGGATTGTTCATTTTGCAAGAGATCAGAGAAGTGACAAGTGCTGAAGGTGTTTTCACACGCACTGACACTCATCTCAGAGTTGCTCGATCATGCCCTGGGATACAGAGCAATCTAATCATTTTCTATTAAATAATTCAAATTCTATGGCCTGTGTTTGACTCACATTTTGAAAGGTATTGAATTGAGTCATTCATTGCTGGGAAGTTAAAGTCTGTTTCATAACTCGGGCTTGTGAGAAACATTAACAAGAGAAGGCCTTAACAAAACAGAACAGAATAGAGGAATGGGCTTGACAGGGATAATAAACCAGAGACCAAATTGCAGAACTAAATTGCAACAACAAAATAAAAAGATCTGATATGCTGTTGAAAATAACAGTCTACATATTTGTTTTGTAAATGATGTCCTCTAATAACTATTAAAGGAGTTATTTGAAAAGTTTCATTTTTTTTGTACTCGAGTTAATGAGATTGTAGCACTTAAAACGTTGCCTAAGGAAGAGAGGATGAAAAAGAAAATTATGTTTCTTTAGCGTGTTTTGGTAAATGAGTGCTATTGCTTAATCAAATAAAATTAAATCAGAAGGGAAATCAGAGAGAAGCACAACTATCTGAAAAAACACTTTGAAGGACATTTAAAGGAAATGAAGGACACATGAAAGCGATAAGGTCAACAATAACAAGTCTTGTTAAATGCATATTTATCCAGTTATTATATTTTTCAAGATAATAAAGAAATCAGTTGAGGTAATAAAATCCTGTGGTATGCTCACATTTTTAAAAATTTCATAAAACTATTTAATTAATATTTTGGGAAAAATTTAGGCAGGAAGATTTAGAAAATCATTTTGAATTATGAGATTTTTAACATTAACCTGGAATATAATTATTCAACACAGCATGTTTTCTTAAGATAAATATATGTGCACTATTCTCAGCTGGAATTATTTTTTTATCTTTTACTTTTTGGTGAGGAAGTTTGGCCCTGAGCTAACACCTGTTGCAAATCTTCCTCTTTTTGCTTGAGGAAAATTGTTGCTGAGCAAACATCTATGCCAATCTTCATCTGTTTTGTATGTGGGATGCCACCACAGCATGGCTTGATGAGCAGTGCTTAGATATGCATGCAGGATTCGGCCCCATGAACCCCAGGCTGCTGAAGTGGAGCACATGAACTTAACCACTACACCACCAGGCCTGTCCCTCTTTTGTTATTTATTTATTTATTTATCTTTTGAGGAAGATTAGCCCTGAGATAACATCTGCCACCAATCCTCCTCTTTTTGCTGAGGAAAACTGACCCTGAGCTAACATCCATGCCCATCTTCCTCTATTTCATATATGGGACACCTGCCACAGCAGGGCTTGACAAGTGGGCATAGGTCCCCACCCAGAATCCAAAATGGCAAACCCCGAGCCACTGAAGCAGAAGATGTGAACTTAACCACTGCGCCAGCAGATTGGCCCCCTTCTTTTGCTATTTTTTGATTGGGAAAGGAAAATGTAATTTTAATTATTATTCTCAGAAGAGATTAAACAAGTAATTCAAGAAATTAAAATACAATAATTTAGATAATTAGAATAAACAAAAAATCAAACAAAAGTATAGCACAGCAGCAACAACAGCAAAGTAATTAAAAAGCAGCAGTGAGGGGCTGGCCCCGTGGCCGAGTGGTTAAGTTTGCGTGCTCGCTGCAGGCGGCCCCGTGCTTTGCTGGTTCGAATCCTGGGCGCGGACATGGCACTGCTCATCAAACCATGCTGAGGCAGCATCCCACATGCCACAACTAGAAGGACCTACAAGGCAGAATATACAACTATGTACTGGGGGGCTTTGGGGAGAAAAAGGAAAAAATAAAATCTTTAAAAAAAAAAAGGAGCAGTGAAATCAAAACAAAGAAAAATAGAGAAAACTTCAATTTGCCTGACAGTAAGCCTCAATTAATGAATGCATTTATCTAAGAGAGAGATGGGAAAATTGAAAGATAGTCCTCATTGTGAACATACCTGGAAGTACACAGAAAAACAAAATATTCTGGCAAAGAGGAAAATAAAAACTATACTAAAATTTGCATGAGAGAAATAAAAAGAAAATGAAAAGTCCACTGCAGAGTTGCTTACAGAAATGACATTAATCCTAAGTATGGATGATTTGTTTAATACAACTAAGCCTGAATATTCACATTAATAAAGAAGCAAAAATAACTTACTTTTTAATTTGTATAGGCTAAGTTTCATGTTATGGTATACAGTGCTATGAACTTTGATGTATGTAAAAGTCACATACCAACAACCACAACCACGACAACTACTTATGTGCCTCTTCTAGAATGCCACATGCGTGGAAACATAGTATGTTGCCTCTGGCTTCTTTTACTTAGTAAAATGCATTTGAGAGGCCCTCATGATGTTGTGTGTATCAATATTTCATTACTTTTTGTGGCTGAACAGTATGGATTGGCCCCAGGGTTTTTTTTGTGTGTGTTTTAAGCCCTTTACTGGATGAAGAGTATTTGGGCTGTTTCCAGATTTTGATGATTATTAATTAAACTTCTAAATTCCTGTATGAATGTAAATTTATATTTCCATTAGATAAATACCTAGGAGTGAGATTCCTGGATCATATAAGTTAATGGTGAATTTTACATGAAACTTTCAAACAGTTTCCAAAATGGCTGTGCTGTTGTACATTCCCGCCAGCAATGTCTCAGAGTGCCAGTTATTCTGTATCCTGGCAGTGCTTATATTGGTAAGTTTTTTGTTTTTTCTCTTTTCTTTAATTGTAGCCATTCTAGTAGATGTGTGTAGGTATGAATTTGTCATTTGGGTTTTACTTTGCACTTCCCTGATGACTAACGATGCTGAATGTCTTTTCATGTGCTTGTTTGCCATCTGTATATCTTCTTCGGTGAATTGTGTGTTCAAATTTTTAGCAACATATTATTTTTTACTTTTAGGTGAATATATACACACAGGTCCACAGATTGGGATAAAATATTTGCAACTCACATCTAACAAAGGATATCTGACAAAGGATATGTAAAATACTAAAAGAACTTAAAAAAGGAAGAAGAATGAATGTATGGTGTGGTAATTAAGACAATAAGAATTATAACAAAAAGTATGGTGTAAAGAGAACATTTCATTTAGTGAGATTTTCAGTGTGTATCAATAAGTGACTTAGCTAATTTTATCCAATGTTTTAAGTTTATGGGCACAAAGGTCTTGGTAATATTATGTTTTCTTCCTTTGCCGCCTACATGGTTTGTAGGGAAGTCCTCTCTTTCATTTATGATATTGCTAATTTGTGGCATTTCTCTTTTTTCTTGATTAATCAGACTAGAGATTGATCAAATTTCTAAATTCTTTTCCCAAAAGCAGCTTTTGCTTTCATTGAATTTGTGTATTCTTTTGCTGTTTTCAGTTTAATAGATATCTATTCTTATGATTTTTCTTTCCATCCTTCTGCTTGCTTTACATTTGATGTGCTCTTTTGTTCTATTTTCCTGGATGGAAAGAGAGATTACTTATTTGAGGCCATGTTTCTTTTATAATCAAAGCATTTAATGCTATGAATTTCCCTTTAATTGCTACTTTGGATACATTCCATTAATTTTGATATCTTGCATTTTCATTTTATTCAGATCAAAATATTTTACTTTTTTTTTTTTGGTAAGGAAGATCGTCTCTGTGCAAACATCTGTGCCAATCTTTCTCTATTTTGTATGTGGGATGCTGCCACAGCATGGCATCATGAGCAGCGTGCAGGTCAGCACCCAGAATCCAAACCCACAAACCCTGGGCCACCAAAATGGAGCGTATGAACTTAACCACTACGCCACTAGGCCAGGCCCAGATAAAAGCATTTTTATTTCACTTTAAGTCTTTCTCTTTGACACATGGGTAACTTAGAATTATGTTGTTAAATCACCAAATTGGGGGATTTTCCAAATATCTTTTTGTTAGCAATTTCTGCTTCAATTTTCATATAGCCTGAAGAGATACTTGAAGAGAAAAGCACAACAGTAGTTGTGAGGTGTAATGCAAGTAGTTGGGAAAAGAAAAGTAATCTGAAGTAGTGTTTCTGTGTGTTGGTGTTTAAGAAACACAAGAAAAGCACTTGGGTTATTTTGAAATAAATCTTTGGGTGTTTTGAATTTATGTTGGTAGACCTCTACTTCTCATTCTTAAACATTGCTATAATACTGGATCATGAAGGTTTCTACATCAATGATATTAAACATTGTGGTTACTCAACCTTGTAATTAGTAATATTTTGGGCCAGATAATTCTTTGTGGTCAGTGGCTGTCCTGTGTAATGTAGGATATTCAGCAGTGTCCCTGGCCTATTTTCATTACATGCCAGCAGCACCCATCCCCACTTGTAACAATCAAAAATGCCTCATGACAACCAAAACTACTTCTGGACATAGCCAAATGTCCCCTTCTGCGTAGAAGCATGCCTGTTGAGAACCATAGCTGTAAACAATTTAGTCTTATATAAAGATTAAAAGGAAACATTGAAATCATATGATTTAAATTTTTATACAATAAATGCAAAATTTCCCCATCTTAGTTTGTCTTTTCTGCATTGATTACATAGGGTCAGAACACTGAAACGACTCACAAAACTCTTCAGGATGTCCTCATAAACATCTTAAATACAGAAATAGCATATGATACAGTAGGAGAAAGGAGGCTCAAGCTGGCCTGAGAGACCAAAGGGACTTTCAGATGCAGCTCCTCACATTTCTTTCTCAGTTGCTTTGTCTCTGGATTATGAATTCCCAGAGTTTGAAAGAGAAATCTTGGTTTCAGGATACCTGAGGCAAAGTTTCCAGGAGGAAGCCAGCCCTGATGGACTAGTGGTTAAAGTTTGGTGTGCTCTGCTTCGGCAGCTCAGGTTCAGTTCCTGGGCATGGAACTACATCACTCCTCTCTCAGTAGCCATGCTGTGGTGGCAGCTCACATAGAAGCAAGAGAAGGGCTTACAAGTAGGATATAGAACCATGCACTAGGGCTTTGGGGAGAACAAAAGGGAAAAAGAAAAGGAAGATTGGCAACAGATGTTAGGGCAAATCTCTCCCTGCAAAAAATAAAAAGAAAAAATGTTTCCAGGAGTGTCTTTTATTCCCCACTGGTCACATAGCCAAGGCACACTGGATAACCAGATAAAGTAGGCTTAAGGCATTGATCTGTACGTCTCTAACTTATCTAAGCCAGATGTTCCAGAAGAGTTTCACAGTTTAAAGAGGCCATTGTACATCCCTAGCTAGCCCATCTTGTCCTTACATTGTCTAAGTTGCAGTACTGACTTTGAGGCGTTTTCAGAAATAAGCATAGAGCTGTGTCACTGCAGCTGTAAGAAAACTATTTTATACTTTGCTTCAAAAAACAAAAGCAAAGAAAAAGCACTTTTCTCAAATCTTTCTTTTTCTCTGACTGGCATTAAACAAACTCTCTTTACAAGCACAGTGTTTGGTATAATTCTTCTTACTTATTGTGTTTATTACTGCATCACACATTCTTTTTTTTGTTTTTTTAACTTCTTTTAACATTTTAAAACACACATCTTTAAGAGTAGAAATTGCTTAGATTTAGCAAACTTAGACAGTTGCGCAACTATCAACACAGTCCAATTTTAGAATATTTCCATTCCCCAAAGGCTCCTCATGCCCATTTGCAGTGGATTCCTGCTCCCTCTCTTGACCACAGGCAATCACTGATCTGCCTTCTCTCTCTATAGTTTTGCCTTTTCAACAAATTCCGTATTCCTGGAATCATGTTATTTTGTCGGACATCTTTCACTTAGTGTGATGCATTTGAGATTCACCCATGTTGTGCGTATATTGTTAGTTCATGCTTTTTGTTTCTGAGTACTATTTCGTTGTATGGATATACTACATTTTTTACATTTAAACCAGTTGATGAACATTTGGCATGTTTCCAATTTTTGTCTATTATGAATTATGTATCTGTGAACATTGGTCTGTAAATCTTTGTTTGGACATGTGTTTTCATTTCCTTGAATACACACCTAGGAGTGAAATTGCTGGGTTTTAATGTAAATTTATGTTTTATTTGCTAACATACTGTGCAAGAGTTTTCCAGTATGACCACAGCATTTTACACACCCCCTGGCAATGTATGATAATTCTGTATTTCCACTTCTTTGCTAACACGTAGTATTGTTAGTCTTTTCAAAATTTTAGCCATTGTAGCAGGTGTATAATGGTTTTGTTTGCATTTCCTTAATGACTGATGACTTTGAGCATCTTCTTTTTTTTCCTCAGAATTTATTGAGGTATCATTGACATATAATGTTGTATAAGTTTAAGGTGTACAACGTGTTGATTGAATACACTTATATATTGCAAAATGCCTACACCATAGTGTTAGCTAACATCTCCATCACCTCACATAATTACTATTTCTTTTTTGTGGTGAGAAGATTTAAGATCTATTCTCATTCCAACTTTCTGGTATACAGTAATATATAAGAATTGTTACTTATATTCCCCATGCTGTACGCTTAGATTCATGTACTTATTCAGCATTCTTTGAAAAAATATCTATTAAAATTCTTTGCATGGTTTTATTTTTATTGGGCCTTTTGTCTTCTTTATTGACTTTTCAGACTTTTTTATATTCTGCATACAACTTTATCAGATATATCTTTTGAAAATGTTTTCTCCTCAGCTTTTGCTGGCTTTTTAATATTCTTAATGCCATTTTTTGAAGAGTAAAACTTTTTTAATTTTGATGAAGACCAATCAACCATTTTTCTTTTATTGTCATGTCTAAGAACTTCTTCCCTAACTCAAGGCTACAAAAATTTTTCACTCACATTTTCTTCTAGAAATTTTATATTTTAACCTTTAAAATTAATTCTGTGATCCATTTTGAACTAATTTTATGGCACTAGCTAGGTAATGGGGTTCTTGTTTTATTTATTTTGTTTTATTTTGAATATGGGTATCCAATTGTTCTAGCCCTATTTGTTGGAAAAAGCTTATCCTTTCCCCATGGAATCACTTTGGTATTTTTATTTAAAATCAGTTGACCGTATGTGTATGTCTATTTCTATATCCTTTTTTCTAGTCCATAGAGCTCCATGTCAATTCTTATGTTGCTACCACAGTAGCTTTTTACTGTAGCTTCATAGTAAGTTTTGAAATAAAGTAGTATAAACCTCTTAAAATTGTTCTGTTATTTGGAAACTTCTTTTTATTTGGCTTAGCTGGCTTTGAAAATCCTTGGTTATTATAGACACCATTGCCGTGTAGTGATTTCCCTTAAATATCAGTTTAGGTATGTAAATACAGACATAAGCATATACTTTATTAAATGTGCCATTATATGATAATTTATGTATAATAAATATGATACTTTGTATATAATAAATGAGTGGATATTTTTAGCAAAGCTTGCTCAAAATGAAACAATAAAAAGTATTTATCACAACGTCATTAGAAATCAGGGAAATGTAAGTTGAAACCACAATGAGGTATTATTACACAACTATTAGAATGGTTAAGAAAACAAAACAGTAAAAAACACCATATTCTGGCAAAGATGTAGAGAAACTAAATCACTTATACACTGATGGTGGAGATGCAAAATGGTACAGTCACTTCAGAAAACAGTTTGGCAGTTTCTTACACAACTAAACATGCATTGATCATATGGATCAGCGATGGCAATTTTGGGCAATTAAGCCAGAAAAATGAAAATTGATGTTCACACAAAAACTGTAAATGTACAAAAAAACTGCACATGACTGTTCATAGCAGATTTATGCTTAATAGTCAGCACATGATGGTTCAATAAACTGATCCATACATACAATGGAGCGTTATTAAGCAGTGAAAAGCAACAGATGCATGTCACAACTTCGATGGTTCTTAAGAGAATTATTCTGAATGAAAAAAGTCAATCTAAAATGATTACATACTTTATGAATCCATTCATATAACATATTTGAAATGACAAAATTATGAAAATGGGAGAATGTCTTAGTGGGTCCTAGGGATTAGAGAAGAGCACATTAGTGGTTATAGGGGAGGAAGGATGGTGGCTGTGGCTGTGAAAGGATAGTATGACGGACACTGTGGTGACCCTATTCTGTGTCTGGACTATCTGAGACAATCTGGACGTGAACCTACACATGTGATAATATTGTGTAGAAATAAATGCACATACACAGGTGTGCACACACGGATGAATGCATGTACACTGGTGAAATCGTAAGATCAGTGGATTGCCTCAGTGTCAATTTCCTGGCCATGATATTGTGATACAGTTATGTGAAATGTTACCACTGGGGAAACTGGGGGAAGGATATACTGAATCTTTCTGTATTATTTATGATAACTGTATATCTATCTACAATTATCTCAAAGAAAAAATTTTTAAAAATACCTTTAAAAAGTTTATTGAATATTTACATCCCCAGCAATTTTGTAGTCTGTAGAGCTATAATTAAACAATGTACTGCTCATTTTGTTAATTAAATCTCTTCTCCCTTAGCATACATATAACACAATAAGGACACATTGTTTCAAATATATATTGTTTTATATTATATCATGTGAGCCAGGAACATTGTAAGTATTATATCCATTTTTTTCAATGACAAAATGCAATAAAAATAATGCTAGTTTTGGGGGATATAACTGTGAAAAAGATAAAATTGATCCATTTATTTAAGAGAAATAATATAAAAATAATGTTAAAACTTATGAGTGCTTACTAAGAGGCAACACTATTCTAAACTTTTTACATCCATGAAATCCTGACACTCAGAACTTTATAGCAAGCCTATGAAGTAGGTGCCAATATTACCGTTACTTTAAAAATGAGTAAACTAAGGCATAGTGAGCATAAAATCAAATTCAGACATCTAGTAAATAAAAGAGTCAATCTTTAAATCTAGGCATTTGTAGAAGTATTCTTAACCACCTCTATAATAGTTAACCTCTCCATGGTACCTAGTGTAAGTCTCAAAGAATTTAAAGATGTGTAAAACCAATGTGGACTAGAGAAGCTCTAAAAATTGTTATGAGCTACTTAAGCATATTTATATTCAAAACAAGAAGAGCAACCTGCAAGAATGGCAAAGCTGTAAGTTGAGACACATTATTGTTCAAGATCCACATTCAAAATCAGTCAAGTAAGAACCAGTAAGATTTAAGCCACACTAAGAGGCAGCAACATATTTGGGGAAACTGAGGTTTTTTTCTTGAGCTACAGATATAGTTTAATGTAGCTGTTTAAGTTGAAAAGAGAAAGTACTTTAAGTGGGGCTTGTAGGGAGAGTTCCTAATTAGTAGTATTGGGATGGGAGGGGGGAGACAAAAGTTGGAATCAAGAAAATAATGACTGAAATTGAGCATTAATTGACTATAAGCAATAAGGAAAGTGATTAGTCAAAATGATTTCTACAATTTTAAAGATGTGAGATTGAATAGTATAGTGTAAGAGATGCTGTCATGCACCACACAGCTCCTCCTTCAGAAATGAAGGAATTTTTTTCCCATATCCTGAGAATGCTGGCAGCCGACATCCTTCACCTGTCAGCTCTCTTGGGAAGGTGACTCGGCTGAAGAAGCTGCATCGTGTGAAGTCATGGACCTTTCCAGTGCAGCCCAAATCTATTGCCCAATTAATATAGTAATATAAAGATATATAAAATTGCCAGAAAAAGTGAAAACCTGGAGTGATCTCAGCTTCAGCGATCCACATAAGGCGGTGAAGCCTTTAAGACCACATCACAAACTTCAGTCTTCATCTAATGCTGCTCTTTTTCTGTTCTTCCACAAATTCCAAGCACGCTCCTTAATGAAATTCCAGCATCTTAGTCTCTGTCACAGCGTCCGTTTCCCTGAGAAGCAAATCTGCAACAGTCAGCAATTTTGAAAAACTGTAATTGACAAGGTGCTTCCACTTGTGGGGAATGAGATATTTACTGAGCACTGAGATGATGGTAGTATTCTGAAGTAAGTGTCTCATGAGCAATGTTGCCCTGGCTCTGAATTTCTTGAAAATACCATCACCAGAGTAACCCAGCCAGAAATTTGAGAATCATCCTTTACTCCCGACTATGTTCTTGTCATTGGCAAGTCCTATTCTACACTGTTTTGCAGAATTTCAATGTTGAGTTTCTCCTCTCCATCTCTCTACTATTGTCTGTGTTCTTGCCGTGAGCATCCCTTTCCTAATATGACTGCCTCATATTATTTTCTAAGCCATTCTCTATACTTTACTATATTATTCTTTTCCCACAACAGCTTATTATTATATAGCATAGTTAAGATTTTTGGAGTATTGGCTATTTACTGGAACAAGAATTGTCCAAAATGCTTTACCTGAATTAATTCATCTAATCCTCACAATCTTACACACTTAATAAACTTGCAATACCTTGAATATGTCAAGCTAATCTGTCCCTCAGTATGACATTGTTCCCTCCACATGCGATGATCTCCCCTTCCTCCTGTCTGCCATGTAAACATCTACTGATCCTTCCAGACTTTGTTTATTACTTCTCTGTTAATACTTTCTGCTGCTCCTTCAGGTGGCAGTGTTGACTTACTCTGCACCATTAATTTTAGACATTTCTATCATAAAAGCTCTAATGCATTACTGAAATCTTTTTTTAATCATTCACTGAGCTCCTGAACTTTTAGCAAGATGAAGAAATATATCAAATATTTTCTCTTTTGTGGTACAAAATCTTTAACAATTAAAAAAAATACATAGATGGTACTGCTGTCTTATTCCATTAACAAGGACAATGATTGAAGTGATTTTCTCAAATTTCTATAGTCAACAATAGCACTTGGCTTAGAGATGCATTGTGAAACAGCAGCAAAAGTGTGGGTTTTAAAACCAGTCAGATGTAGATTTGAATCTTGGTTTTTGTCTCTTGTTAATACTTGAATTCATGTGGAATTCTTGGTTATAACATGACTTTTCTCTGTAAGATGATAGTAATGGCACTTCATTTTTTTCAACAGATCTGAAAGGTAGAAACATTACTTCATATCACACATAGTACATAGGAAAATCTCAAACAACAACCGGGTATGCTTGACTTTGCAACTGAATTTTAACTCTGCCTTCCACTGTCTCAGCTTGGGTTAAGTCATAATTGGTGGCTGTACCTGAATGTCGGTCTTAGGATTCATGGTGCTAGGCGGTCTTCAACTGACCTTCGCTGTGGGCCAGGTTGTCTTTAGGTGCCGGTACTTGGGGCTGTTCCTTTTTGTGGTAGCTCAATTTTGGTGTTAAAGTAGGAAGCCATGTGCAGTCCACAAGTTGATGCGTCATCTAGATTCAGAAAAATAAGCCACTATGGCTGCTGGACTTGAATCACTCCATCGTCTACTGCCTCATTTCCTTTATGACATAATTTCCACCTTTAACCAAGTCCCCTTCCACCTGCACCTTTGTGTCCTGCTATTTATCACCAATTCCACTCAAGTGCCTGCCACCATTTGAAAAATACTGTTCTACATGATAGAAAATTAATTAATGAAGTAATACTTCCTTGCACTTGTAAAATAGACTGGCTTCCTAGAGGAGAAAATGAAGTCTGAAAATTCTCTTACTTATAATAAAACTCAGCTAAAAAAATGGAAGCTAATAAACCAATTTAATAAACTTATTTTTCATTTTCATTTGGATTATCTCAGTACTCAATTTAAGGGAGATTTAAGAAGAATTTCCAACAGCAAACTAGCAAAGCATGAGAAGTTTACATTTTAAAAAATTTATAAAGGAATTATGATTTTAGTGATAAGCATTTAATAAATAGCAATACATAAAATTACAATAACTTCAGACAACCTTTCAGCTAGATTTGCATTTAGTGTTTTCCCCCCTTCCAGGAGATATTAATAATAACAGATTAATTATGAACAACATCAAAAAAGAAAACATCTGAATTGTCATTTAAATTTAATTAAAACATAAATCGATGTAACATTGAGCTTATTGGGTAGTAATTACCTTTTCGAGTTTCTTTCCTTCTATACAATTACTTATAAAGAATTTGATGAATTTGTTTTGCATTAAATTAAACAATTTAATTTTTACTCTATAAAAAGTAAAACCAAAAATAACTAAGCCTGTATGCACTACATTACTCATGTTATTAATTTATACACAGGCAGGCCCAAATTGTTCATTGTGATATATTTCTTTAAAGGATGTTTTACGGAAAGTGATATGAAATGTATCATTTCCCCCTCATAAGTAATCAGAGGTATTCCATAGGACAGAGAGAATCGGTTACTGTTTTGACACTAGGTGGCATCCCTGTGTAATCAGAGGAGCTAAAGGCTAACAGCGGTGCTCTGTTTCTCAGAGATCTATCATAAATTCACAGATAAATGGATTGCAGCTGGAGAAAGTTGAATGTAGGCTTTTTATTCAGAAGATTACGTGAATAAACCAATACTGTATCATGTTATTTACAGTTTGTTGACTATTAGAACATTAAAAATTATTGTTCAAGCTTCATTAATTTAGAAGTATAGATGCTAGCTACTAAAAGCTATCTTGTTTCTTTTTACTTAGGATATCTACCTTCATGCAAGTATTTATGTTTATGTTAATAATGCAGAAGGCAAATTTAATTCAACTTTCTATAAGTTACTGTCACAAATTTATTTCAATGAGAAAATAATTCCAAGTATCAAAATTAAAGATTATCTTTGGTTCATTATTACTGCAAAAAGTTTAAGCAAAGTATAAAAGCCTCTTAAAATTTGTATAAAAATTAAACTTTAAAAAATAACTCACTGCTTGTCATTTGTATATGATAGTGAAATAAACCACTAATTTTATATGATGCATCTTTTGACATATTAAATATGCAAATGTTCTTGTTGACGTAGAGCTTCTCAAACTTTTACACCACAAAGCAAACACAGAAAATGATAATATTTGCGTGACAAACTTGGAGGGAAAGAAGGGGCTGGTCAAAGCTTGGTATTGAGCAGGTTGATAGGTCAGAAACCTGGAAGTTCTTCATGGCACACCAGTGGAAATGCTCAATACTAGACATAAACACACAAATATTAAAATGTTAGTAGAATTAGACACTTTTTTTCAAAATTATACTAAGAAAATAACATATGCTGTTAAATTTGCTGCTTCCTGAAACAAGAGGAAGATTAATTTTTGCAATAAGATGACATATTTATTGACATATTATATGTCTGGCACATCACACGTTATCTCTAATTTTCAGAACCATCTATTTACCTAAATCCTAGTCGCATCCCATTAGACATGAGAAAACTCTGGGTAGAAGAATTAAATTATGTATCACAGGCCACCAAATGCCAGAGCAAGAATTTGAACTGCAGGCTATTGAACCACACACTGAATTTTTCACTACATAATTCAGCATACTTCTTATGGGCTGAGTTGTGCTTCCACCAAATTCGTATATTGAGGTCCCAAAGCCCAGTACCTCAGAATATAACAGTATTTGGATAGAGGGTTTTTAAAGAAGGAATTAAGGTTAAATGAGATCATACATGCTGGGGCCCTAATATAATATGACTGCTGTCCTTACAAGATGAGAAAGAGACAGCAGAGATGCGCACACACAGAGCAAGGCCATGTGGGGACACAGCCAGAAGACAGCCATCTGCAAGACAGAGAGAAAGGCTTCAGGAGACACTAAACCTGCTGACACCTTGGATTTCCAGCTGCTAGAACTGTGAAAAAATAAGTTTCTGTTGTTTAAGTCACCTAGTCGGCAATGTTTTGTTATGGCAGTCCTAGCAACAAATGCAATGTTCAAAAGAGTGTTCTTAACATTTGATAGAATCCAGTTTATAATGACCTCTGATTTAACACAGGGAATCTTTTTGCAAACATATTCTTAAAATACTAAAATACTTAAAATACTATATACATATATACATATATATATGCAGACACACATACATACTCATTGAATGAAGTACATTCATTCAACAAATAAGTATACAGAGAGAAAGAGAGAGGACTACTATGCTACTATTTGTGACTGGAAAAGAACTAACTACAAATAAATCTTAAGCTTCATTCAGTGATTTTACTGCTTTGGAAATGATTTTTCTGGTATACATTCAGGTAAAAACTAATGTTAGAATTTTAGAAACCAAGATTTTAAGTGAAATAAAAAATTAAAACATTTTAGTTATATAAAATGGCTGCAATACTAAATATGCATTAGAAATTTCAAATTTTAAAACAAAGTCACAATTTTATCAATTCTTATTTTATATCTCTCCCTTAAACATATCTAAAAGCACTGACATCCCAGTAACAATGAGCTCTCTAACCACAAGCTTTTGGGTTTCCCACTAAAATGCATGCACAATAGCTGATGTGCGACCTGGCACAAGTAATGTACATTATGGTGAGCATAATGCTTTACGATGCACCAGAAGTAAAGAATTCTAAGACTAATGGATTCACTCATGCGGATACAGAAGTCAGCTCGAAGATTCTAGTACTTGTTAAATTTGTGAAAATGGGAGCATCGAAATGTTAATGATTTTAATTGATTGGAACAGATTGAATAAATAAAAATCTATGACTTCATAGGGAGACTCAAATCAAAGAAAGACAAAAAGCAACCAAATGGAAAAACAACTACTATCACAATTACATGTCTATCAGCTTCTTACTCAGAAAATTAGTATTAAAGAAACAGGCAAATTCTCATACTGTTATTTCATTAGAAAGTGTACCTCATTCAACAAATAACTCCAGATTGCTAGGAAATCATACACTCGTGACAATAATGCTAGTTGATAAAAGTAAAAGGAATCATAGAATTTGAAAATTACCAATGACCCCCAGTGAAATCATTGATTCAGAGAAGAACCATCAGGAAGTGCTAAATCCAGCAGGTGCAACGTTGGGTAACTGAACATTCCCAGCGTTCAAAGTTTCACGGTAGAGATTGCATACTATTTGTTACCAAAATGTGGTAACAATGCAGTGGAGAAACAAAATCACATTATGTGTCTTTTGATGTTAAAACATTCAATCTGAATCTAACCTCTCTCCTTTGGAGCTGATTTTCAGTTTACAGGAACACAGAGAATACCTTAAATAACAATTTGGAAATGATGAGGGAATCTAGAATAGAGAACATTCTTCAAGGCAAGTGTCCTCATCTTCCCCACAAGCCAGTACAAGAGAAAAAGGGTAAAGGGAAGAACTATACTAACTTAAATAGAAAAGAGAAAACAAGAAAATGAAATATGTAGACATTGGTTATAATTTTGTTTGAGGTAAAAAAGAGCTACTAAATGCATTTTGGGGAAAAATAGGGGAAATTAAAAATGGAATGTATATTATATAATATTAGTTTTGTTGGCATGACAACTGAATTGTAGTTAGATGTGAAAAGTATTCCTCTTAGTTTGAATATATTTATTCAAGATTATATACATAAAGTGTTAAGACACCTGTCAATAACTGTGGTATTTTAGCTCTTCAGTATTTGTTTTCACCAGAGTGCAAATGAAGCCAGTAGAGCAAAATTTAACAATTATTCAATCTAGGGATTGGTATACCTGAGTCTTCACTGTATTATTTTATGCTTTTCTTTATTTTTTAAAATTATTTTTATAATAAAATGTTTCAAGTTTCTTAGATTGTTTTGTGATATACAATATAGAACATATACAGTATAAGAATCCATATTTAGTACATAGAATAAATAATAGCTATTTTCATAGCAGTGAGCTTCTTAAATACAGTGTTCTGACATATATGTGACATATAATTTTCCAGTGTCACGTGTTCAATGTTATTGAGAGAGAGAGAAAGAGAGAGAGAATTGTGTTATTTTTTAAAACACGCAGTCAGCCAGAGGAATTATAGTTAAGAATTCCTTCTGAGTATTTTAAAATACCAGACTATCAATCATTTAAAGACTTTGAAAAAACAAGTGTCATTAGTGTGGGCATGGATAACAGAAAACTAATTTAATGATTCGAAGTTACATTCTCTGTCATGTCAGGAGTGTCCCGCTCAGAGCTCATTACTAGCCCTACATGACCTGACATAAAATCCAATACAGTACATGCCCCACAGTACTCAGCTGCAAGGGGCAAGGAGTCCTTAGACTGTGCATGCCTGGTTAGATGACAAAAGGGCAGCACAGCGGATGATTTGCTTTCATGACCTCTAAATTTTTCCCATTACTTATTCTCTGATTGCACATGCAAACTAGGTACATCTTGCTATGGCAAATAATAATAATCCTACTACTAAGAAATAACTTTTCAGTCTTAGGAGGTTGTGTCTTATTAGAAAAAAAAATGCAGCTTAATGAAAAAGAATCAAGTCCTGGAACAAATTGATAGTGTGAATTAGCACAGAAAGAAATTTGATAGTTATTGATAGTTATATATGGCCATTTGATTTCTGTATACCTGACTTTACTTAATTGTATTCTATGGAAAGCAATGAATGACTTGGAAAATCTAATTCATTTTTGATAACTGTAAGTCAATCCCTCACTAAAAAGAGATGTATTTCTTTCATATTCCAGAAAGTTCCACTATCTGATTTTTTAAGAATTGTACTTCTTTTCTATCCCAAACATATTTCACTGTGAGAAAGTAATTATTTCAAGTATTAAAATTTAACTGAATTGCAATAAAGATCCCTCTCAACCACCATTAACATCTCATCAGGACTCGAGGCCAAAATATATACGTTTTCTGTCACATGAAACCTTATTGCTTTTAGAAATTATTTGGAGGACTCCTTTCTCATCAAATTATTTCTGAATTTGTTAAATTCCTCATTGAAAGCAACTACTTATAACTACTTAAAATCAGAGTACAGATGCTTAGTAGTGACAATATGGAAGTTTTGCACTTCTTTCAGGCCCAGTTGTATTGATTCAAACATGTTATTGCAAGATAACTGTAACTTGTACATTGTTACAGACACAGAATTTCATATTTTAAAAAATGCCATGGGCATCTACATATGCCATCTACTGGTCACACTAAAATGTCTTACTTTCACCCTAATGAGGCTAACCGATTTTCAAGTTAATCAGGGTGATAGTATTAGTTTCACAAACTGACTGTCTGAATGCGGGTTTGTAAGTGAAATATATTTTTCTCCTTTCAAACACATTCTTGCCTAAAGTATGTAATGTTCTACAAGGCTAAGTGTAAACAAATTCTATTAATTTTCAGCAAGTTACTGTTCAGTGAAATAAAATTGCCGTTTGATTGTAACAAGGAAAACCCTAAACAGAACACATAACTCAGTATTACTGGCAGTTGGAAAAGACACATTGCCTAGATTACTGTTAGTGACTAGGGAAATAAATGACCATTTTAGAGGTTTTAGAAGCACTTGGAAGAGTAAATGAAGATAACTTTTGAAAACTGCTGATGGGAATTCATCATAATGGAGGCCTGAGTTATATAAACAACATTTATTTCCCTGATTTGATCATTCTAGAAAGGAATGAAGTTTTGGTGAAAAGAGATTTCTTTATATGAAAAAAATGCTGAAACAGCATAAGAGAAAATTCAGAAAGAGTTTTTGGTTAGTACTAACAGGTAGCAGAAAAAGTTTAGTTTACATCATGTTGAATTTAAAAGCCCAGGATTTACTTAGATGTCCAATAAAAAAAGCCGGCCCTGGTGGTCCAGTGGTTGAGTCAGTGTTCTCACCACCAGGACCTGGGTTTGCTTCCCAGTTAGAGAACGACACCACCCACCTGGTGTCATACTGTGATGGCTGCATGTTACATGTGATTCATGAAAGCTATGCCATTGGTATTTCAAATACCAGCAGAGTCACTCTTGGTGGACAGGTTTCAGTGGACCTTCCAGCCTAAGACAGACTAGGAAGAAGGCCCTCGCTACCCACTTCCTAAAAAATTGGCCATAAAAGAGGTCAGGCCGGTGGTATAGTGGTTAAGTTGGCATGTTCCCTTTCGGTGCCCTGGGATTTGCCGGTTCGGATCCCGGGTGCAGACCTATGCACTGCTTGTCAAGCCATGCTGTGGCAGGTGTCCCACATAAAATAGAGGAAGATGGGCACAGATGTTGGTACAGGGCCAATCTTCCTCAGCAAAAAGGAGGATTAGTGGTAGATGTTAGCTCAGGGCTAATCGTCCTCAAAAAAAAAAAAAAATGGCCATGGCAACCCTATGAGTAGCAGTGGTCCATTGTCTGAAATAGCACTGGAAGGTGAGAGGAGGGTGCAAAAAGACTGGGCAGGGTTCTACTCTGCTGCATACAGGGTTGTCAGGAGTCAAAATCTACTTGAGGCCTCTACCAACCACCAAGAAACTCCCAGGTGTTTCCTTTATTAGAATGTTATGCACAGGATTCAGAAGGCTGATATGTTAAGAGCTTCAGCTTGTCTATGACACTAGATGAAGCTGCATTAAATATAGCTCTGCCAATTGTCAGCTGTCTCAGCTTAGTAGGACAAAAAGTGATTAGGTTTGCTGAACACACAGAATAAAATAGTGTTTGAAGATATCTGGGGTGTGGACAGCAAGTGCATTCAATACATGTGCTCCAAGAATTTTTTTTTTTTAAAGATTTTATTTTTTTCCTTTTTCTCCCCAAAGCCCCCCAGTACATAGTTGTATATTCTTCACTGTGGGTCCTTCTGGTTGTGGCATGTGGGACGCTGCCTCAGCGTGGTTTAATGAGCAGTGCCATGTCTGCGCCCAGGATTCGAACCAACGAAACACTGGGCCGCCTGCAGTGGAGAGCGTGAACTTAACCACTCGGCCACAGGGCCAGCCCCGCTCCAAGAATATTTTTGAGAAAATAAAATCTATTATTTCTCTTTTACATGTCTAAGATACATTTTAAAAATTCTGTATATTTTTCAAATATTTATAATTTTAGTAAACATGAAAGAAATATTCACATATGCATCTATGTTTCCAAAAGCTCTAAGTTAATATCTAAGGAATAGACATTTAATAATGACTAAGTTGAGATCACTATCCTGAAGACCTCTAAAGATCATTAAGACACCTTTTAGTTTTATTGATTTGAGTTTTATTTTAATTTATGGGTTTGATCATTTAAGAGAAAAAGTATTCATCATCATTAGGAAAAGTTCTTTTATTCATCAAATATGTCCATTTTTTAAAACCACAATTTTAGATTTTAAAATACAACTAATTCATTTTAGATAGTTAAAAAAAGGAAATGGTATAAATTTTTTAATCCTTTATTTGTAGGAAAATAAAAACTTGGTAAACAATTCTAATGAATATATAAGGAATAGGTTCTCAAGAAGCACCTCTCATTAAGTGACCTAGTCATATATTTAACTCCAGTGATTTTAATATATTGTCCATTAAAAACAAGAATTGTTCACACTGATAATGTCTACAAATTATTCTACCCTCAATAATCTCTTGGATACTGTTTTCAGCGAAAGTGACTAAAGCATGTGATCTATGTGGAGATCAGACTTCACTCTCTCTCTTTCACTTCTTTTTATTACCTGAAATGGACTCTTCTACACAAATCAGATGTTCTCAGTGCAGACTGCCCAATTCAGATCAATTACAAAGAGTAAGCTACAAGACAAGGAATAGCGGAAGACGTGGCTGGAGAGGCAGGTGGTGGTCACGGTGAATCTTACATGTGATGCCGAGCGGTTTGGAACTGTCATGGAGGCTGCACAAAATCATTGAAATTTTAACCAGCACATTGAAATGATGAGGTATACTTTTAGGTAGATGTCACTGTCTGCTTTATAAAAAATATAGATTTAAGTTATGAATGACTAGAATTAAATGATCGTTTGGAAGACTTTTGCAACAACCCAGAAGAAAAATAACGAAGGCACAAAATAAGGTTAATGATAGCTGTGAATGAAACAGAGGGTAGGGGTTGAAGTAGGAAAGAAAGTAGGCACAAAGAAGGATTTGGAAATTTGTTCTATTCAAGGGGCTGAGGTCTTTGCATTCCGCTTCCAGATTTTGTTTAAGTGTAACATTTACAGCTTCTTTAAATTTGAAGTGTTAGATTACAGACAATCTTCCTCCTGGAAAGCATTCATTTGAAGTAGAATTCAAAGCAGTATGGAGGATAACATATTAGCACACCGTAATAATATGAACAAGCAATTGATGATAGTTAAGATTTATATTACAACTGCTGAAAGAATAAATAATAAACATAAGTTGAAAGTTCTGTCTTTAGGTAGGAGTGAAATTAATGCAAATTGAAAATATGTTTATTTAATGTAGTGTGTATATCTATGTTGTACATAATTAATTGCAAAATCAGATGGAACAGAATGTAAGTAGATGTTCAGAGAAGATGAATAAGTGATTATTAGTAAAGAGGTGGGAAATTTTCATATGATGTATAACATGCGATCTATAATTCTAGAATTAAAAATAGGTAACAATTTAAATAGAGTTTCTAGATTTATCCAAAAAAGTTAATTTTGAATTTCAGATTAGTAACATAATTTATTAGTATAAGTATGTCTCACATAATATTTAGTAACTTATACTAAAACTTATCCACTGTTTATCTAAAATTCAAATATAACTGAATAGCTTGTTTTATCTGGAAACCACAGATTTAAAGGAAAATAGCAGTCCAACAAAGAAAACCCTCAACAGTGAAGTGAGATGTGATAAACATGTCACATAAATATTGAGGTGAAGGTATATGTTGTAAACAGAAAAGCATACATTTATAGAGAGAGAAGTCCAGATCTGAAGAGCATCAAATGTTGAGCAGAGAAATGTAACTCATTGAAGTTAGAAGTATGAAACCATTTAAAGCTTTGATCAGGAGACCAATCAAAATGTGTTTAAGAGTAATCTATCTAGAAATTGAATTCTTAATGGATAGGACAGTTAAAGACTCTGGAGTCAGAGATTTAAGAGAACATTTAACCTGGGTTTGTAGTATACTCTTCTGATAAATTATTGCAAATAAAACAGAAGGTCTGTGAAAAAAGGGAAATTGTGGTCAAGAGTACTAAATGCAATTGCAAAGACAGAGTAACTGGAAAAGGTGTGATAAGAATACTGCATATGTTACTGGGATTTTTTTTTTTAAGTTAGTAGGAGGTGGTTTCGTGAATGAACTAAGACGATATATATGCTAAAAAGGGCAAAAATTAAAAATCTGACAATTTCAAGCATTGACAAGTATGTAGAGCAACTGGAACTTTCACACATTGTGGGTGGTAATACAATAAGGCATAATTATTTGGGGAAATATTTTGGTAGTTCCTTATCAAGTTAGCATTCACTTAACCATGCTGCATCATTTCTGCTAAGAAGTAGTCAACCAAAAGATATGAAAAGATATGTCGACACAAAAACATATACACTGATGTTCATCGAAGCTTGACCCATAATAGCTTCCAACTGGTAACAACCCGAGTGTCCATCACTGGTGAACTGTAGACCTAAAATGTGTGCATTTTATCTCAGGTAAATTGTATTTTGAAAAATTTGATTTAGAAATTCAGTTGGCATATGAATCACCTTTCAAGTTTATGAAAGCACACATTCTCAGACCATCGTGACAGATACACTCACCAGCTAGAGGTAGGTTAGGGATGGAGCACCTCACAGGTAGCTGCAATATTTGAATGTGGTTACATAAATGTTTACTTGTTCAAGGTGTTATATACTACGCCATATGTATTTTAAATATAATATGCGGCTATCTGGTAAATTAGCACCTAATTTCTCTGTTCTTAAAATTTTCCTATACTTAGTCAAATAGTATCCTCTTTAAATTGTCAGCTCTGTAGAGATAAAACAGATGAGTTCGTATTAAAAACTGTCAACTGAGAAAGTGTGTTATTTCTTTCTCACTCTTAAATGGAGATCCATATTTCCATTGAGTATAATATAATCACAGGAAGTGGGGCTTAGATAGGAACGCATTTGTCATTTCTAGTTTTTATATCAGTTTGCAGTTTATATCAGATACAGATCATATTATATAAACCTGTGTCTCATGGATCTACAATTTCAATCACTTCACAAAAGTCTTTACTTAAAAGATGTGTTTTAACATTCCACTGATTTCACTTATACTTAATCATTCTAAACTCCAAATCGAAAATAGCAAGTTTTGGTTGCTTATAAATTCTCTGAGCCTGTGTCTGAACATATAATAGTTATATTTTACCTCTTTGAAGAAAAGGAAGAATTACTGAAACCCTTTAAATCTTAATTTGTGGAGAAATGTATATATACAAATATTAATTGAGCATCGACTATATGCAGTATTATCTGGGTGACCCAAAATAACCCAAGCATTGATACTATCAATATGTGATCAATATAAGAAAAATTATCAAGATATTTAAATACAGTTGGGGTAGTCTGATTCCCACAAAGAAAGGTCAAAGTACAATGGAGTCTCAGAAAAGAGCATGATCAGATATTATCCGAGAGGAAAAACAAAATAATAACTTCAGAAATAGGACGTAAAGAGTGCCATAGGGGCTGGCCTGGTGGCATAGCAGTTATGCTTGTGTACTCTGCTTTGGCGGCCCAGGGTTCTCTGGTTTGGATTCCAGGTGTGGACCTACACAGCGCTCCTCAAGCCATGCTGTTACAGGTGTCCCACATATAAGGTAGAGGAAGATGGGCACAGATGTTAGCTCAGGGCTGATCTTCCTCAGCAAAAAAAAAAAAAAAAAAAAAAAGAATGCCATAATTAATTGAATGAAATGTACTTCAACTTTAAATACTAATCATTCACATAATTGCTCTTGTCTATAAATAACCTGTAAATACATATGTTTATGACTAAGCACAGACTTTTTTAAGGATCATTGGTCTTTGCTGGTCCTACGTACTATACTCGAAAATTGGTGGCAAACACTGAACTGCAATATTCCTCCAATTAATACACCAGCTACTCCAAGGTTATGATATCCTAATTTGGCTCTTGAGGTTTTTTTCCCCAAACAAAATTAGAGACTACACAGTGAGTTGATAGAGTGATAAAATTGTGATTATAGGTATTGATCACAGAGCTTAGAAACATGGAAAAAAGGAAGAATAAATATATGGGGGTCTTTTTCATTAAAGATTGGCCCTGAGCTAACATCTATTGCCAATCTTCTTTTTTTTTTTCCCCTTCTTCTTCTCCCCAAAGCCCCCCAGTACATAGTTGTATATTCTAGCTGTAGGTCCTTCTGGTTGGGCTATGTGGGACACCACCTCAGCATAGCCTGACAAGTGGTGCCAAGTCCGTGTCCAGGATCGGAACTGGCAAAACCCTGGGCCGCCAAGGTGGAGCTCAAGAACTTAACCACTCGGCCACAGGGCCGGCCCTGAAATATATGGTTTTAATTGTAAGAGAAATCAGGATTGTATGGTTGTTTTTCATTTTTACTTTTTTAAAGTATTTGTGCTACCATATGCTATGCTTGCATATGTTGGCAACCAAAAGAAAAAGAGCCAACAGAATCTTTGAGACTGGTTGTTAAAGATACTGAAAGGAAAGAGCTTGCTAATCGCCTTATAAGAGAGACAAAATATGACATTTTTTATAGTGAAGGCGTGGGACAGTTAGCCCTTCTTCTGATACTGGATGGGACTTTTAAAGAAAAAAAATGTTTGCAAGGTTAGAGATCTTTTGAAGGTAAGCATCCCACCTCTAATGGCACTAAAGGAAGAGACAGAGTGGGCAGACGTAGAAAATTGAGGTCTGGTGTGGCCACCAAATAGAGAATCCAGAAGGACCTCACCAGGGCTCGTGCATATATGACTGAGAATGTTGTGCTTCTGACATGTGCGGGAATGGCATTCCCATTGTAGTATCCTGAGTATGTATAGCTATTGGAAAATTTTCCTTGTGAAAACAGTAAACTGCTTTGAGGAAAAGGTATATTTTTATAATTAACATCGTCACCACATTGGTTAACAATGGGGAGGTAAGAAACAGTAAATTAAACATTGCCGGGCAGTGTGGAGGGGCTGGGGGTATCAAAGCCAGCGTGGATAGGCAGTGGCCACCAATGGTAAAGGAAAGGGGAGCAAACAGATGTGGTCAACTATATGGTGATGTGTGACAGACATAATTTTGAGCTAAACAACTTCTAATTCAAATGGAAGAAAATGAGAGATTCTAACAAACCTTGTAGGGAATGTGTGACGTGTCTGAAGATACCTGGTTCTGATCTGAGAAACACGGAACTTACAGAGTCGTCAAAGATGGTTGAAAGGGTGAGTTGGTGGGGTGTTTGCAGGATACGGAATAAGCTATATATCTGAACAGTGATTTAACTTTCCAAAATTGGCTAATAATAATTGGTAGTCAGAATAAAGAAAACAATTCTTAAAAAGTGTTCTGATTTTTCTCTCCAATTAATGTTTTATTATCTAATCTGCAAAGATTTAATGAGGAGAAATAATTATGGCAATAAAATGGTAAATTAATTCTGATCATAAAGTGATTTTAACTATATGCTATATTTAATTTCACCTGTGATGTGTTTTATCACATTGTTGATTTTTGGGGTCTTAAATTTGGCTTTACTGGCAGTGGTGGTTTTAGCAGATTTTTATATTTTCGTAATTTGATTCTAATTCATTTGACTGACTAGTTTGCTCATAACAAAGCACAGTTTTTTGTTATATTAACCATGTATATATGTGGACTTAATTTTTAAAAAGGAGGCTAAAACAGACTACATAACAATAGTGGTAACGTTAACTATTTCAATTTGTATTTTAAGAAATCATAATTAAGATTATGTGACATTAACAGTTATTTAAGATTCTATATCTTACATGTAAAATTCATTTAGGTCCAAAATTTCTCTTACTAACCAGTTATATACTTCCATTTCTTCATTCCACATATCAGATTATGAAATCCTGGGAGAAAATTTAAACTGTTTCTTGGGATAGTATGCATAGTGGTCGTCATGGGTTCAAATCTCCACTCTGTCACTTATTGGGAATATACATTTGGATAAGTTACCTAAACTCTCTGCACATCAATTACCTTCTCTGGAGAATGAAGGTGATCATAATAGTCCTCCGATGCCATAGGATTGCTACGAGGAACACACTGTCATTAAGTACAATACTTATAGAGTCTTTGGTACAGAGAAAGTGGAGCTCTCTGAGTTTTTCTATAGAGATTTTTCATACCACAATTTCTTCAGTTTTTTAGAAGACAGGTTTACAATCTGCTTTAACCTGTTTGCTGTCCTCTCTAGTGATATTTCTACACTATTTTGTTCATTTTGGATATGAATATTATAAATCAGTAACCATGAATATCTTAATAAAATAGCTCGCCGTATATATAAACAATTGCTATCATATTTCAAAACCCTAGAACTCCCAGCTTCACTCCCAAACACAGCCCTGACACTGTGAATTTGCATCTTTGGCCTGTGAGCCTGGGTATGTTTAATTGATTAAAAGTTCACCAGGTGAGACAAATACACACTTCTGGTTAAGAACCACAATTAAGGTTATCCCATGTAAGATTCCTCTCACAATTCAGCGTTTAGGATCACTTCCTTGATTCCCATGTTTCAACACATCTGTTGATACCCTTGCACCAAAAAGTGACAGAATTTATTTTAATTCTATTTCAGTAGAACTTCTCAAATAACTTTGTAAATAATAAAAAGATGAATAAATCTCCTTGGTGCATTCTTCCTTTAAATAGTACAATGCTTTGTGATCTTCATAGCTATACCTTCTTAGATTTCTATAGTCTTCACAGGTTTTTTCTGTGTGTTAACACCAAAACTCAGCAAATATTGATTTCTGAAATGCTGAATAAAAAATTATGTTGTTCATCTAAAATATTTAAATTTTTCCATCGCTCATCTATTATATCCCATCATAGACAGTTATTGACAATATATTCTACATCTGCTAACTTCCTATCTTCCTCCAAGGCATGATAAAGTTATTCAGGTAATGTTTAAAGCATGAATACACTAGTCTTTATAAATATTTTGTTACAAGGAGCTACTGAGAAAGATATTTCAACATTCTCTCATTCTTCTTTTTAAACTTATTTCTCTGGGAGAAGTCTGTCCTTATTAAACTGATAGACTTCTACTAAATATAACTCCAACTGAGAAACATGATTTTCTCTGATTTTAAGTTCTCAATTATAATCATTAAAGTTGAACTCATAGAAACAGAGGGTAGAAAATTGATTATCATGGATTAGAGGGTGATAAAGACAGGGAGGTAATGGTCAAAGGGTACAAGATTTAAGGTACAGTTACAAGATGAATAAACTCTGAGATCTACTATATAATGTGGTGACTATAGCTAATAACACTGTGTTATGTACTTGAAATTTGCTAAGAGAGTAGACCTTAATCTTCTTGATTTACTGAAATATTATAAAGGTAAATTAACCTTGTTTGTATTTTGCATTATTAAGAAATGATTCAGGGCCCAGCCTGGTGCCATAGCAGTTAAGTTCGTGTGCTCCACTTCAGTAGCCCAGGGTTCATGGGTTTGGATCCTTGGCATGGACCTACACATCACTTATCAAGCTATGCTCTGGCTGACGTCCAACATATAAAGTGGAGGAAGATGAGCACAATGTTAGCTCAGGGCCAATCTTCCTCAGCAAAAAGAGGAGGATTGGTGGTAGATGTTAGCTCAGGGCTAATCTTCCTCAAAAAAATGAATAATTCAACGTTACAAAGAATCTCCATATCTCTCTTCATTCTACTTTCTTTAGTTTATATTTTCTCACTTCTAATTAGTAAACGTAATCAGCAGATTTCAAAATACATACCTCAGAAAACTCTGCAATGTTAACATTCGCTGAATGATTCTTTCATTATATTCAGGATAGTCAAAACGTTATGCAAGTGCATCCTAGTGACCTAGCTTAAATAAAGTGAGAAGAGAAAATGAACTGAGAAAAGATAAAAACTGCTGACCAGCTCTGCTCTCTTTCACTAAGGGCAGTTGGAGAAAATATGAAGAGGAGTTTCAGCATGAAGGATTTGGAATTACTTCCTGTCAACGAGGGGCCTAAAATATATGTTTTTTTGATTGAACAATAAACTCAGGTAATAAAGCAGTAAAAAATCCAATAACGTCTGATTACACAAATATTTTATGTACCATAACTAAGTCAATACACAATTTAAAGCAAAAACAAAACTACCGAATTTTACTGTACCTTAGGTTAAATATTTTGACCATTACACTTGCCAAGAATCCCACATTAATAATTGCTAATCACTGTGTAATATGATCTTTGACAAAAGTTTTAAACTATTTTATTTGCTATTTGAGCACCCGGTGCTTAACAGAAGTGAACTCATTTTCTAAATCTTCCATAAACCTTTCATTGAAGGGGATACCAAATCCATACCAGACATAAAATGTTGGTAATATATTTCTGTTTGCTACATAATAATTCACTCTCCCAATTATAGCTGCAAAGTATTTTCTGTAATTATCTGATTGTCTGAAGTGATATTACTTACATTGTGTCTAACTAAAAGAGAATGACCCTATTTGTTTTTAATGGCTTTTGAGGGATATATTAACCTAATGAAATCGAAGCAGGGGAATAAAATAGGCTGGAGTATAATTTTTGTCCTAAATTGTCTTATGAAGAAAAAAATATGCTATAATTAATCTGCCAAGCCATCATCAATGGTGCTAGCTCAGTCAGAGGCATTAATATGCAAGTGAAGGGCTGTATTCTCTTACGGTAATATCGTTGAGGGAGGTTGTTGATTAAACTACTAAATGTGGACATACAAAAAGTATAAAACGAGAAATAATCAAGGGCTTATTGCACTTGAACTTAATTTAAACTTATATTTAGAATTTTTTTTTTTTGAGGACGATTAGCCCTGAGCTAACTACTGCCAGTCCTCCACTTTTTGCTGAGGAAGCCTGGCCCTGAGCTAACATCTGTGCCCATCTTCCTCTGCTTTTTATATATGGGACGCCTACTACAGCACAGCATGCCAAGTGGTGCCATGTCTGCATCCAGATTCCGAACTGGTGAACCCCAGGCGGCCCAAGCAGAATGTGTGCACTTAACCGCTGTGCCACGGGGCCGGCCCTATATTTAGATTAAATAATTGGCTAAAACCTTATGTGATTCTTATGTTTGTTTTTTGTGTCTCAAGAATACATAATTGCTGATGTTCTTAATTTTTTTTTTAAAAAGACATTAGAATCTCTAATTTTCCTATCAGATATTTGCAAGAACTTAGACTTCATTCTTTTGCATTAAATAAATCTGAGGATAGTGATATCCATACCAACTGGGCAACTGAGGGCGCATGGTAACTAGGTGACCAATAGGTAAGTGTTAAGGCCCAGTATCAAGCTGAAAGCTGTTTCTCAAAAGTAGAGTATTATCCATGAGGATGGCCAGACTTCGCTCTAGTATCCTAGGGGTCTGCACTGTGATTCATCCATAAAAGCCAGTAAAAGGCCTGAAGCAGCATCTTTCTCTGCCATTGACACTCCAAGCATCACGAGATTTGCCGGATCACACGGCCCAAGTAGAAGAAGAGCTTGCATGGCAGCCTGGACCTGTCGCAGAGCTTTTTCATGTTCTGGGCCCCACTCAGAAATATCAGTCTTTCAGATCACTAGGCAAAGGAGCTGGAGTGGCATCATTTGAAAAATATATTGCTTCCAAAATAGAAGTGTCCCACTAGACTGTGTGCGTCTATTTCAGTTTACTAGGGATCAACTGCAACAGTTTATCCTTTACCTTAGAAGGAATATCTTGATATGCTCCACATCATTGGACCTAGAAATTGCACTCAAGTGAAAGGCCCTTGAATCTTATTCAAATTTATTTTACGTCGTCTGATACACAAGTATCTCACCAATATGTCTAGAGTAGTTGCTACTTCTAGCTCACTATGTCCAACCAGCATGATATCATCCATGTAAAGGACCGGCATGATGTCTTGAGGAACGGAGAGTTGATCAAGCTTATCGTAGACTAAATTATGACATAGGGCTTGAAAGCTGATGTACTCTTGAGGTCGGAGAGTGAACATGTATTATTAGACTAGCCGGCTGAAAGCAAACTGCCTCTAGTGGTCGTTACAAACAGTTAGTGGGGAGAAAAAATTGCCAGATCACTAGTTGCATACCAAAACCAGAGTATGGATAAATTTGCTCAAGCAATGAAACAAATCTGGAACAGCAGCTGCAATTACAGTCATCACCTGGGTGAGATTACGATAATCCACTGTCATTTGCTAAAATAGAGCTGTTTCCTGTGCAGAGACAAGATCTTCTCTTTAGCAAGGCCAAATTCTCTACTACACAAGATAACCCCTGACCTTTCATCAAGGATTCCCTCCCCGCACCAAGTCAGATGCTTAACATTTGGAGAAGCCAATTTGGGGATAGGGATAGATTTAAAGAAAACAGCTAATCTATCATAGCATCTCTAGAAAACAAACAGATGAGAAGTTCTCTAATTTCTTACTTGATCCACACAAGCAGAAGGGTTCTAGGCTGCATGAGCAGAAGTCTAACTCAAATCACCAAAACAGAGACTCACGACCCCTTAATAAATTCTCAGACTTGCGCCAGTTTATAGACCTAGAATCTCTTAAATGAAGAGGAGGCAGGGTGCACTTGAAAAAGGAACTAGCATCACTGATAAATATTTATGCTATTAATATTTCTCCCAGTGTTTTCCAAAGGGACATATGACAATTTACCAGGTAACTTTACAGTGGGAAATCAGACTTTATAGGGATTCCAGAACACTGGCATTGAAATGACGCTAATCCCAGGACACCTTAGAAGGCACTGTGGCCCACCAGTCAGAGAAAGGGTTTACGAAGGCAAGGGGGTCAGCAGAGTTTTAGCTCAGGTCTGTCTCAGAGTGGATTCAGTGGATCCCATGACTCTAACCTATGGTATTTCCTCAGCTTTAGAACGTGTAATTGCAGTGGATATACCCAGCAATTGACAGAAATCCCACATGGTCCCCTGACCTTTTGTTGGGCTTTTATGGCAGGATAAAGGTAAAGGAGAGAAAGACTAACAGCTATATGATTTGATTCTAGTTTATTTTTACACTGTGACCAGATATACTTTTTAATACACTTACTTACCCAATCAAAAATTTTTATAATTCTTTGTGGGCTTTTATGGTAGAAAAGGCCAAGTGCATGCCATTAGGACAGCCTCTCCCTACAAAAATTGAAAACCAAAAGTAATCCTGCCTTCCTGGAGGGACTGCCGAGATTAATACTATAGTAAAGGATGCGAAAGATTCAGGAGTGGTAATACCACCACATTCCCATTCAGCTTAACTATTTGGCCTGCATGGAAGGAAGTCAGTTTTTCGCAATAGATCTTATATTTCCTACTGGTTCTGTTTCTCTGGTTGAACCCTGACTGATAAAGATTATGGTACCTGGTGTGGAATGCTGCTGAAAAATAGTTGAAAATATGGAAATGGCTTCAGAATTTGGAAGCTGACAGAGCATGGAAGAATTTTGATAACAATGATAGAAAAGAATCCTACATATATTTGATCAGACTACTAGTATAAAAATGGACCTTAAAGGGATTGTGGGTGAGGTCTCGGAAGCATAATAGAGAAAACCTGTTTCATCTTAAAGAATATCTAAATCATCATAAAAAGTCTTTTTGGAAGTGAGGGCTCAAAGGGAAACGAGGAAAATGTTATTGGAAACTGGAGGAAAGGTGATCTTTGTTATATAGCTGAGAAAAACATTATGTTGTATTGCAATGTATCATATGATGAATTGCATTATAAAGATGTGTGAAAAGCAGAACATTTAAGCAATGAACTTAGGTATGTAAATAAGGAAATTTCCAAGTGAAGTGTTGAAGACGTGGTATAGTTTCTTCTTATCCTTATAGTAAAACTCTAGAGGAAAGCGATAACTGGGGGAAGAACTATTAAGTGGAAACGAACCACACCTTCATGATTTGGGAAATTGTAAGCCTATCCAGATTGCAAAAGACACTAAAATGAAAAGATTAACTTTCAGTAAAGTGTGCTCTTAAGAGAAAGACAGCATTTTGCTAGTGTTCCAGCAGTGTCAAAATGTCAGAGTATTCAGTCACACAGAGGGAACCTTTGAAGGGAAGGTGATGTGACAACAGAAGGAGAGAAAGGAAGGGAGATGTGACAATGGAAGTAGAGAGTGGATTGATGTAGGGCTCTGAGCCAAAGAATGCAGGCAGCTTGTAGAAGCCAGAAAAGACGAGAAAATGAATTCTCCCCTAGAGGCCCTAGGAAAATCGAAGCCCTGCCAACACCTTGATTTTCACTGGCTGAGGCTCATTTTGTACTCTGAACTCACTCAAGAACTGTAAGATAATAAGTAACTTGTGTTGTTTTAAGTCATTAAGTTTGTGGCAGTCTATTGCAGCTGAAATAGGAAATTAATACAAGAACCCAAGTGGATTCTAATAATTCAAAAGGGATCTTGGAAAAGACCTTGTTATTATTATGGAAAAATAAAAATATCATTTCTCTCCTTTTGTGTTCTCTAAGAAGAGTTATTCTCCCAACATTTTCCCCAATATAGTTTAACAAATATAGATTATTGATTCCAACAGCCAAATTTCCATCAAACTTTTAAAGATAGATTCCACTTTTCTTTATCTGTTTATGGAAATATTAATCCTAGAGCCAAATAAGAAAATTAATTTCCACTATTTTTTAGTTCAGAAAACCAATATTAAGTAATAAATAACTAGACCTTATATAGTGTTAACTTGTGGTCTGTAATCATTAGAAAAACAGGATAACTAATAAAGACTGAACCTTTTTATCAAATTATATTATTTTCATGACAAATATATTTGGATTACACTTGGATATATTTGGCTTATCTCTCCTCTTCCACAAAGATTTCTGAAAATAGTCCGTGGATAAACTGTGATTTTAGCACATATACCCTTAGAGAAAAACAATTTGTATGGTGTACTATTTTGCTATGGCTGCCATAAAAATAAACAAAAAACCCACAAACTGAGTGGCTTAAACCACAGAAATTTATTTCCTCACAGTTCTGGAAGCTAAAAGTCCAAGGTCAAGGTACCAACATGGCTGGTTTCCTCTGAGGCCTCTCTCTCACACTTGGTCCTCTGTGGATTCGTGCCTCTGGTATCTCTTATGTCCTAATCTCCTTCTTTTTATAAGGACACCAGTCAGATTGGAATAGGACACACCATCACGATCTTATTTTAACTTAATTACATTTTTAAAACTCTATCTCCAAAAAAAGTCATATTCTGAATTATTTGTTAAGGATAGGACTTCAACATATGCACTTGGGGGAGCTCAATTCAGTCCATAACGGAAATGTACATTAGTGTTACATCTATCTCCCAAATTATATTGTGTTCATAGAACTAAATATACTATAATCATTTTTTGTGGCTCTTTTGTAAGAATCCTTCATTAATATCTCTTTGGTCCCTGCATCCTCATTTTCTAAAATATTATATGGAAATATAGAGAACATTACACACTTTTTTAGTTGGTTTAATAATTTCTTTTAAGAGAAAATCTGAGTAATTCCTTGATAGACCAAAATGTGAAGGAGAAAAAAGAAGAAAACAGTTCAAGGACTTTGAATTTTGACTAATCCCTTTCCTTAAAAACCTTTAAATAATGAAATACTTGGTGAAACTATTCTTGCGTGAAATAATAAAGAGAGGATGAGTCATCCAACTAAAACAGAGAGAAAGTAAAGTTAGCAGACGGAAACCCTAGGACTGAAAACAAGAGGAGATTCTGAAACTCTGTGGGAATTCACAGAAAACTTAGGGAAAGTTGGGACTTGCCCAGACTAACAAAACCAAGGGCTTGGAAGGGGACCGTGGGATGGTGACCTTCCAAGGAAATTTCACCTGGAATGCAAATACCGTTGTGCATTTTTTTATTTGTTATGGATTATTCAATTGGACAGCCTATCACAAGTAAAAGCACTTTTCACGCATCATGCAGACAGACTATGTTAAAATCACTGTTTCCTGGTATATCAGAAGGATTAAATTACCAACATTGAATGCTTTCTGAAGGAGTTTACAGAATTAGAATAATCAAAAATATTGCCCCAGTACATACAGTTAAATGTGCTGTCTGCTCTGATAAGCTTTGATGAAATGAGGGTAAAGGTGGAGCTGGGCTGAGGAGAGATTTTTCCAGGAAGTATGCTGATGACAAAAACACAGAGGTGAAGAGAGCATTTTACTTGAAAGACAGAAATCTCAAAGAAGCAGCTATTGTCACAAAACAGAAAAAGATTAAAGGTTTGGAAGGGGCAGTCAACTGCAGTGAATACGATCCTTTTGCCAGACCCCAGGGTATGCGGAATATCAAAGAAAATGCAGCCTTCTCCTAAAAATCACGCTTTCCTTCTGTCATCTGCTATAGCCACCATAGACTACTCCTTTCCTGAACAAATCAGTCTTTTTCAGGCTGCCACAGCTTTCTTAATGATGAGGAATTTTAGGCTGCTTAATTTTAAAATGGTTTATGATGAGGATTTTTAGGCTGGTTACTTTTAAAACTGCAGATGAGAAGCAGGCTCTGAGGACTGGAATTTTGCTTGCCCTTTTGAGACATTTGCGTTTGTGAAGGAAGGGGGGATGACCTTGTAGGGACCTGAAATTGGCCACCCCAGGATATGTCTCTTTGGCATCAGGATTGTTTTGGGCTGATTGCTTTCGATAAACTGGGACAGGGAAGGAGGCTCTGGGGAATGGAACTTGCCCTTTGTTAGGACACATTTACATTTGTAAGATAAATCTCTATCTGTAAAAGGTGCCTCCCTCTCTGTACCAGGAAGAAGAGGAGCGATGACCTTGTCCCTAGAAGCTCTTAATGGGGAAGGCAAGAACTTCAGTTGGGTTGCTGTCTGGCAATCTCATGTAACTGGTTTAGGGTGTTGGCGTCTAACCTTTCTAACCTTTACTTAATCCGATTTGATTCTTGTCTAAAAGTCATGGGATCACCCAATGACCAGACCCCACCTGCACTGATACCATTTTAACTTTTTTTTTCATGTTCTTTCCTTTGTCTTGTAAAGAGATGACTCACATACCTATGCCTTAAATTTAGTCCTAACCCTCAACTCGGGGCAGCAGCAGGAGCTCTGCCTGCCCATGGGCCCTGTCCCCATGCCAGCGGGGGCAGCAGAAGCTCTGACTGCCCATGGGTCCTGTTCTCATGCTACACTATTCTCTAAATAAAAGAGCACTTCTGCCAGATCTTAAGAGTCTAAGAAATCTTTCTTTCGACTCCTCGGCTCACTGACCCCGCATCACTTAATACTCTTCCTTCTGCTAAGAATTGCCTCTACCTTGTTGACTGATGACTAGACACTGATGGAGGTTCACCTCAGACATTGCCTTCTCTTGAAGTCTTCCAAACATCTCTAAGAACACTTCAGTATTCCTTTGTTTGTGTTCTCTTATTATATTGTGAAGTTTATTTTACTTTTGTTCATACTGGAGAATAGGTTACTATTTGAATACTTTTGCCTACAATAAAATGTGCTTTTGGAGCATAGAGATGCAGCTTTGTTATTATATTGCCAGTCCGCACGACTACCGCTCCTTTGGCCTCTGTGCCTCCATTGGTACGAGTCAGGGGGGATCATTATTTCCCTTGTCTCCAAATCACCATTGTCAGGAGTGAAGAGGGGTCCCCAAGGTCCTGGAAAGATCCCACCCTCTCACCTCCTCCAAAGTCTGAGACTGAGAACCCAGTTCATCATGCCATTCATCTCTGTTATGTCTATCATGAGAAATTTAGGATTCCTGAGATATTCCTTATTCCCGGGCTGTAAATCTCATGAAACTCAACGAGTAGTAAGTAAATTCATCACCACTCTCCCACTCTGTCCTCTGTCTCTCACTTCCACTCAGCCTCATAGACTTAGCATTATCTGATGTTCTATATATTTCACTTCTTACTTATTTGTCTGCCTCCCCTCATTAGAAAATATGTAGCATGAAGGCAAGTTTTTATTTGCTTTCTTCGCAGCTGTACCCTAAGGAACTGGTACATTTCTTGGTCTATATTAAATGTTAAATTAATGTTTATGGAATGAAAACGTATATGCTTAGAATATAGTGAGTCCTTGATAAATGCTTGTAAAATATACCAAAATGTTTATTTTATATAGTACGGTAAAATAATTACAAGGCGACTTGTATTAGATGCAAATTGTCATGATAAGATAAAACTTAAAAGTTTACTTTTAAGTAAAGAACACCGAAGAATGACTGACACAATTGCCCTAAGGTTATAAGAAATGCTAAATTAAAAAAAGTAATGTGAGTGTTCAGGGATTTTTCTTAATTTTATTTTGCTTATTTCCAACTAAATATCTTCTATGGAGACAGTAATTCGTACATGGTCTTCTACGTATAAACTTGTAAGATGTTATCATGTGTTTTTGTTTTAGCATATATATGTTTTTATTTGGAATGTATTTTTCCTAAATTTTTCTTCATAATTTAGCAGTCTTTATCATTAAGTTTCTTAATAAAAGTGTTCCATTTTTCTCCAATATTCTAGAAATTTCTGTCCAGTGAAAGAGCTATAATTTCTGACAATGCAGCATACTCATTTACAATAAACTACTTCTTTCAATCTCAGCTCCTAAATGTAGCAAAATAGAAGCAGACGTCCCTGAAGAGCCTGCTCAGCTTCCAGCTGTGCTTATGCTCCAAAATGAAGCTGCAGTTTTGTTTTTTAACAGGGGTTATTTTATTAGTAATAAAATAGCTTCTACCTGGAAATTATATTTATGTATACAAGAAATCAAGAGAAAAAACTTTTAACAGATGTTATATCTTAAATATTCTTGCTAGAAAGAATAATTCCCTTTACATAATGTTTTTAGCAAGTCCTTTCATGTTTGTATTAGTACATTTCATTTATTTCTGCTCACATAACCTGTCATTTAATATAACAGAGTTGTTGGCATGTTGCTGATTTCTTTCTTTTTTCTTTTTAACTGAGAAAACATATTCTTGACAGAAAACTTAAAAGCAAGTGTCATTTTAAACGTAAACTTGCAAAGCTAGTTCCATGAAAAATTCTGTATACACTCACTGTGTTCTCCAAATTCTAAAACAAGAATATACTATAACTCAGGTCTATTCTAAAAGAAAAAAAGTATAAAAATTTAAGGCATGGTAACTAAAATTTAAATGCTAATTTTTATTCAGCTAATATGTAAAACAAATTCATACTTACATGCAGAAATTGCATCACACTTTTATGCACGTCAGGAAACTAAAATTTAAACAAGAAAATTATCACAGTAATAGAAACAAAACCTTGCCATATCTCAAAAAAAGAGAGATGTTTTAAAACTAAATTAAATAAGCCAATAAAATAAATAAAAATACAAGAAAAAGAATCCAGAAGAGCTTGACTTTATAATGATTCAATTTTAAGTGTACTGATGATTTTTCTTAGAAAAAAAATAAACCCTCAAAAATACTTCTAAGTGTACACTTCCAGAATAAAATGAAAACAGATAGACAGTTTATTATTTTTTTCTTTGTATATGGATAGTTTTCATTATTTTTTCATTTTGGGTGAAATTTAGAGTTAAATTGTAATGTAAGAGAAGAAAATTTTTTTAAAAATATAAATAATGCATTGAATGAAGTAATAATTCCTTTTGCCTTCATAACCCTTAAAGTGTAAATTAAACATATGGAAATGGAGTAATTTTCTTCTCTATTCCTTCACTTTATGTGAAAATGTGAGGCCAAATAGAGCTTAGAATATTTAACAACATAACCATATAGTACTTTTTAGCAGATTCATAAGGTGTCAGTCTTTCGACTCAACTCCAGTAATCTTTCTCCTGGACCATTCTACTAGGCATCAACAGTCTTCTAAACCAGCGTAAACCTCTCTTGACACTTTTAGGGGGCTGGTTTTTGAATATTTTTATGTATTTATTCATTCATCCGTTCAGCTTTTGTTTATTGATCTATCTCAATAGCTCTACATTTTAAGAGGTGTAATGATATAAACATTTAAAATATAATGTGATGAGTAAAACAGTGGAGCGATGTCCACCATGCAGCAGTTTCCTTACAAAGGAGGGGGTTACTTTGACTGATGTTCAGGGAGTTTTACGCTCTTGTTTCTAAAGGGTGATGAATTCGCCAGATGGTCGGAAAAGGAAAGACATGCTGGGCAGTGGGAGTAGGATGGCTGAGACACAGGTTTGAAATTATTGTGCGTTTAGGGATCTTTGAAAGTATGCTACTGATGGTTTGTTGAGTTGAGGATTAGAAACGTTTAAAAAACAGACCTGGAGTTGCATGCAGTTTCCACACAATTTCTTCATTTATTTGTTGAACAAGTATCGGTTAAGTACCAACTCTGAGCCAGATATCAGGAAAGATTTGGAGGAGGGGTCAAATAATGAGTAAAGTAAACATGGATTGTTCTCACAAAACCTATAGTCCAATGAATAAAAGAGCTTATTCAAAAATGCATGTAAAATGTGAAAGGACTATTGTAGAGATAGTAACTGGTCTGGTCATTTGTTGCCGCATAACAAACTTCCCCCAAGTTGACCAATTAAAAAACTATTATTATTATTATTATTTGCTTGTTTGTTTGATTTGGTTCAAGTTGTGGTTTTCTCACTCAATTGTAGTCAGATATTGGCTGAGGCTGGGTCATTTGACTGGGCTGAAGGACCTAAATGGCTGAGTTGTTGCTGGTAACTAGTGAGAGCTGTTGGCAAGCACACCGATGTACAGCGTCTCCGTGTGGCTTGGCCTTCTCACAGCATGCATGCTGGCTTCTGAGAGTGAGCTTCCAAAAATCAGGAAGCAGAAACTTTGGGTCAAAGCAGTCTCATGAACTGCACAGATTCAAGAGGATGGAGAAATATATACTTTTAGAAAATGCTCCGGTAATCCTAGCATTTACTACCCAGACTGGGTTACTTGTGATAAGGAAAGAGGGCATAGTTTTCTAGATGTGTTTAGTTTTACACCTAACTTATAATTCTCCTTATTTCTGACTTCCCTTGTCATCTAGTGGCTTAACGGTTTCCTGAATCTTGCTGAATGTGTCATGGGCCACAGCAATGCAGGCTGGTATATCAAGTGGCCAGAAAAAAAATAGAAGCTTCTCCCTTACTACAAGGAGTAAGATATCCCTAACCATTTCTACCTCAGAGCATTTTGCTTTAGTAACATGCCCTACCTAATGACCTTGAAAGGGAAATCATTAGTTATCTTGCTTTTGGAGTGGATCCAGAAGAGAGAAAAGTATTATCCATGGCCATTTTCTAGGGATAATCTGTTTACTGAACATGCATTTCAGTCTCTACTAGATGAATACCTGGAAGAATCTGGAAATAAAATTTAAATAGTTTTCAAACCCATCCAGGCTATTTTAATACAAAACATCAAAATAACACTTAAATTAAAAGAAGGAACAATTTCAGAAAAATGCTAAACCAGACAGGAATCTGGGAAGACAGACACAGACTAGGCAATCCTGGGCAATCCAGAATACGGTCACCCTAAAGGACATACATACGGCTAAAGGAGTACACTGAGAAAAACCTACTGAAAGTTAATGGAGGACATAGAAGTATTTTCTGGCAACCTAAGCAGTTTTTACTTTATCCTCGGGCTATGCACAATCCAAGCATGAAAATGCAAAATCAGATTGGCATTTCAGAACCGTAACTATATAAATATAGGGAATGGATTGCAGTGTGTATATACAGAGACATGAAAGAACAATGAGGAAGCTATAACCATTTTCCAGACAATAATGTTAGAAGAAGGGTGTGAAGTAAAGTGTAGCAATCAGAACAGAGTAATGGAATTTTATTTAACCAAGATCTGGAGTGAAGAATTAGACAGACATAATTACAGACTTTAGCATGGTGCTATCCTATCACCTTTAAAATAATTTAATTTTAAGATAACTTTAAATTCAATGAATCATGGGATTAGAAAATGAGAAATTCCAGCTTTTTTTAATCAGGGAATTAAGATCCAATTGTCTTGTAGAGCCTCTTTACTGACTGTTAATATTTGATATAATTCAACAACAACAAAATTGGTGTTTATCAAAGCTAATTTCTGAAAAGTCAACTCAAAATAATTCCAGTAAAAAGTTCCAATGAAATACATATATTCTGGGAGGTTTTTTATCAAAGGGACTGTCTCAGATGAGATCTGAGTGATGTTTTAAGACTTGCCTATAGAAAGCAGGCTGACTGACGCATTAGAAAAGCTGATGTTTCCACACTACCCTTTCAAGGCACTCATTCTCTACTGGAGGTAGGGAGATTTTAATTCATTGATTTTTCTCAACTAGATGCTTTTGAGTAATAGACAAAAAGAAACTCAAAACTTCCCTTCTTGAGGTTGGCACACGAATGTGCACACATTGTTTGCAAGCTATGAGGGAGAGTACACAGTAGCTTGGAGAAAAGCTAGAATAGCGAACATAGGGAGCAGGGATCAGATGTCAGAAAACTTAAAAATGATAAAGTTATTATTATCTTAGACCCTGTAACTACGATAGTGCCGGGTTGTAATTTGCAGGCTGTAATTTGTTTCTGTGATAATTTTGCCGTGGGGTATCATGTGCTTTTCACATCTAAGGCCATATACTAAAAACGGAAGTCATAACATTCAATCCTTATCTCCCCTGTTCCTTAGCTTAGAAACTGAAACATGTGTATGTGCTAGAAACTTGAGAGTTATCCCCAACTCCTCGCCTCTGGTCATCTTTCCTTATCCAAGAAAAATTCACCAAGTGATTTCTTTTCAACTGTCTGGATATAATCATATTGATCCATGTCTCCCTTGATATTCTGATTTCAATTTCCTGGGCATCCACAATTTCTCACTCTAATTACTAGTGATAGCCTTTCTAAGTGATCACTACTCCCCACACCTTAGATAAGATTATCAATGTAAATTTTGTCTTGCCTCTACCCTGCTTTAACCCTTCAATAGCCTCCCAGCCTTTTATTTTTTTATTTTATTTTTTAAATATTTATTTTTATTTTCATTTATTCATTTTTTTTGAGGAAGATTAGCCCTAAGCTAACGTCTACTGCCAATCCTCCTCTTTTTGCTGAGGAAGACTGGCCCTGAGCTAACATCCATGCCCATCTTCCTCTACTTTATACGTGGGATGCCTGCCACAGCATGGCTTGACAAGCAGTGCATATGTCCACACCCAGGATCGGAACCGGCAAACTCTTGGCTGTGAAGCGGAAAGTAAACTTGCAAGCTTAACTGCTGGGCCACCGGGCTGGCCACCTCCCAGTCTTTTAGAACCGATCTCAAATCCTTACCAAAAATGTCAAGCCCCTACTCAGGCTGTAGCTTGCTGATTTTGCTCTCCTTTACTCTAGATTCATGGCCTTAATGTGTTACTCAGGCAGGCCAAATCCACTCCTTCCTTGGAACATTCACATGTACTCTTCTCTCTACCTGTAATGAACTTCTGTTTAATCTATCCATACCCAGGAAACTCTCTTCATTTGTAGGGCTCAGATGAAATGTCACTTCCTCAGGAAAGTCTTTTGTCAACCCTAGGAACAGTTTAGAAACAACAGTGATACTCTCATACCAGTCAAATATCGAAGAAAAAAGTTCTCTGATGAAAATATTGTCAATTGTCAATTGAAGAATCAAATTTAGTGAATCTAATAAAAATGTGTTGATGCTTGCCTTCTCTCTTTGGAATAGGGAGCTGCATTAAGCAAGCAGAGGTATTCTTGTTTTTAGTTTCTTTTTCTTTTTAATGGAGATATGCAAGAGTTAGTAAAAAATGAGAAGAATGGGGATAACAAGAGTTGAACATATGGACTTCCTAGTTCAGATATGGATGGTAAAAAATGTTTAGCAGCATTGTGACAACTGGTTTGGGAATAGAACTCATTGTTATTCCACAAAGTTATGGCATTTGCTTGGATGAAAGTGGTGCCCAAAGCAGCCATCCTGAGCAAAGCTTGGCAGATGTCTGTTCAGGGGTTTTGCTGCTCCTCATGATGGATGTTTTGTAAAGCAGAGAAGCAATGAATACACCAACTTCAGATTAAGGCAAATCTACACCTCCCTCTCTGTATACATATATACATGTGCTATTGTTAGAGCGAGTGAATATCCAAAGTCTGTACAGGAATAGCCAAAAACAACCCTGATATTGCATGGAAATTTCAAATATTTCTGCAGAATGTAAGCAAATTTGATTCCAAAGACACAACAGTGCTCTGTTCAGAAATATTGTTTATTTTTCTAGTCTTTTAATATATTTGAGATCACTAAGTTGGCAGGAACACATAGAAAATACCAATCACCCAAGGTTATCAGTAAATTTTTGACACTATTTTCATCACTTTTTCTTGATTAACACTAATCTCATTGTTTAAATATACCAGAGGGATCATGGTTTCTGAGTTGGACAGGAAATGGGTCATTTTGTTTAATTAAATATTCATCTAACAGTCAACTAATACAATCTATAAGATGAACCATATGTAGCTTATATATCCACAAATATTTAATATTTCATAAAATATATGACAGGTTATGATTGTTACTTTCTATTATTTCAGTTGTACCCTAGAAAATATTTGCATACACAAAATCATTAAAATGGAATTACTATACTTAACAAAAGCAAGTCAGCGTTGAAAGTCCTTCTACAAAGATTGCTTATAATACTGTGTTTTACTAGAATTTAAAAAAGGAAGAAAAATATCACATAAATGTTAACCGTGGTGTGCTATAGAAAAATATGAAAACATTCCCTCAGGAAATAACTTGTTTCATTATTTTTATTGCTTCATTATTCTCAGAAAATGAAAATAAATGAAAAAATTGCTGCTCAAAAAATGTAGGGGTTGAAAATTGTGAAATATGGGTGTGCAAAATAGGAAAATAGTTGATACATATAAAAGTACCCACGTCACATACTTTAGGATGCATCCAATATGGATTCTTTTCATCAGGGATCATTCTCCACATTTTGTTTACATTGCAATGCAAAGGCAATGACTACTGTATTCAGACACACTGGGGTTCAAATTCTAGCTCTATGTTAATCGTCCTGTTAATCATGTCTGTAGGTCCTAGTTTTTTCTTCTGTAAAATGTAGAAATAATATCCACAGGATGGTTACGGCATTAAAGAGAATGAAATATTATGATTAATATCTACTATAATTTTATGTTATTGGTAATTATAGGCACATGGATACAGTAGGAATTCATATTTTTGAAATCTCTGAATATGCTTTTCTCTTGCATATTTTCATATGTGTAACTTTCTCCTAGTCAGCCATAAGTATTCCAGGAATTTAGGTTTATTTTCTTTCTTTTTTTTTTTTCATGAGGAAGATTAGCCCTGAGCTAACATCTGTGCCCATCTTCCTCTATTTTATACATGGGATGCTTGCTGCGTCATGGCTTGATATGTGGTGTATAGGTTCATGCCCAGGATCCAAACTGACAAACCCTATGCCGCTGAAGCAGAATGCACAAAGTTAACTGCTGTGCCACCAGGCTGGTCCCACAGGGAATTTAGATTTTAACAGCAGGGATACCAAAAGAAACAAGTCAATGTCCAGCACTTGATAAAGGAGAATTTCTGAGTACATAAGCACACCACAGTCCTGATATTCACAACAGAGATACTAAAAAGGACTCTCTAAATTCAAATCTATACTCAGGCCTGGCTAACTGGATTAGTGAGATGTCTTACAAGCCATGGTTAGGAAGCAAGTCATATAAAATCTAAAGGAAAAACTCTTCCCCAAACCAAATATGGAAATTTCATTCTGTTTTTAGTCTAGTGAGGTTATAAGGACATAAGAAGATGGGACAGACAGTCTTTAGGTGACCCCAATGATCATCAACTCTTGATAATCACAAACTTGTATAATACATTCCTATTGAGTGTGGGTACAATCTGTGATTTTCTTCTAATCAGCAGAATATAGCAAATATGGTGAGATGTCCTCCTTGTGGTTATGTTACCATATAGAGGAGTTTATGTAATTGGCTGACTCATTCTAGAGACTCTCCTTGCAGACTTAAGTAATTGGCAATGTTGGTGATGCCTATGTGGCAAGGAACTGCAGTAAGACTCTAGGAATGTCACTTCTAGAATCTGAAGGTAGCCTCCAGCCAAAAGCTAGCAAGAAGCTAAGGCCTTCTGTCATAGGCCCAAGGAAATACATTCTGCCAGCAACTTAAATGAGCTTGAAGGAGATTCTTCCCTAGTCAAGACTCCATATGAGAATGAAGCCCAGTTGAAACTTTGATTGCAGGCTTGTGAGCCCATGAGCAGAGGACCCAGGTAGACTGTACCTAGGCTTTTGACCCAGAGAAACTATAAGATAATAAATCTGTGGTGTTTAAAGCCACTAAGTCTGTGGTAATCTCTATGCTGCAATAGAAAATTGATACAACAGAGAAAGAAGGAAAGAGTGATCCTGAAATCCTCCTGGATGGATTATCTTGGTCATGTATGATCTGGAAAAAAATAGCCTGACCCATAGTGGAATATTAAGATCCTGTACGACCCAGTACATGGTCAAGAGCTAAAGATGCACTGCTTGCATCTAACCAAGCCACGAACACAAAGCACACAAGTAGATTTCACCAACTGACAATAGCTGAGACACCAGACTGGAGAACAGAAAAGATACAGATAGCAGTATGTGGAATTGAGGGTCCCTCTCTCTCATCTCCATGTGGTTTGTCCATTCCTTCTTATAGAATAATTCAAATTTTCATTTTGATCTCATTGGCATTACATATCAGTACCGCAGGTAATGTCCATAAAACACTTTGGTCATCATTGTGCAGTGATTTAGGAACAAAAGCTCTGATGCCACATAGCCTGAGTCTGAATCCTACATCCTCCATGTTCCAAAAGTATGGCCGAGCTAACTTCTGTAACTCAACTTCTTCATCTGTTGATTGGGGATACCAATAATCTATACTGCCTAGGGATCTAGTCAAGAATTTAATGAGTTGATACATATAAAAACCCTTAAAACACGGGCTGGCATAGAGTTAGAGATGGGAGATGATCATATTTATCATCCAGATCAGGATACCTTGAAAGAGAAAAGGGAATACTCTTTGTAATTATCCTGGATCAATTGAGGACTAAACCTGTCCTAGGCAAAAAGATACATATAGCCACCTAATTGAGGGTTACTACATGTGTTTTGCAGTGTTACTCTCCTGTGAGTCAACTTCTATTTCACATACACATTCAACAAATTGAAGGCTCCTTTATACCGGACACTGTTATGTACTGATGATACAGCAGCTCTCAAAACATACAAATTCCGCTTTCATCATAGGATGAAAGTCGTTATAGGATGGTGATAGACTTCAATAATTGTATAAATTATTTAGTTATATTTGTAATAATTTTACAAAGGAAATTTTGGTGATTAGGTGGTTATGTTTATTTTGTGTTTTTCTGTTTTCCAGTTTTCTAGGCCAAAATAAAAAGGATTTTACTATATACAGTTAGGCATTTCTCCCACAAAACTCATATAAGCTATTTAAAGTAATCTACTTGTTATTAACCATGGTAAGAGGGAAATAAGATCACACACAATTGTTAGAAACACAAAACAAAAATTGCACACACCACAAAAGTGAAATAAAATGAAATTAATAAACCAATTTGCATTAGCAATTTAAAGCTCCAAGTTTTTGTAATCAGGAATTTTAATCTGTTTTTAAGTATCGTGTGCCTAATGTACTACAAGAAATAAAATGTTAAATGGGAAAATACGTGGCTTGGTTTCACAAAAAAAGAGCTTTTAAAAAAATTATAGTTGATTTGTTTACTTTTAGGTCATGAATTGTACAGTACTGGCTCTAGCATGTGGAAGGAAATCTATTTGAATGAAAAGTAAGTTTGTTATTAGTGCTAATAAAATATTAGACCATTTACATGGACATGTATCTAGATTTGTGTAATATTTCAATTATAACTAATATAATTCATTTACAATGCACTAATAACATTTGAATTAGACATTAACATAAATGTGTGGTGGTCTTATGGGATTTAAGAATCAAAGGGCAACATACTCCTCTGTTAGTCAAATTGAGGAATGCAAAGCAAAAACAAACAAAGCCAAATAATCTGCTGAATTGTTTACCTGTTTTTCTTTTTTTTGGAAACACTTCGTACATGAATGGTACAAATCTTGATTGCTAATCGTAGCACTGGAAAAACTTTCGACTTACTCAATTTGACCCAGAAATATTTCTTGTGTCAGTCTTGAAGACAACTTCATAGATAAATAGTAGATGGTAGGAAATCAGCCTAACAGTAACTCTAGTCCTTAAAAATCTCATTCTTAGACATGTTATATATATATCTTAGTTGATATGTGGAAAATTACTAGCTCTATGGGGCAAAATGTGTGCACATGCATGTGTGTGTGTGTGTATTGAGTGAGGAGTATGAAGTAGAAGGGTTAAAGGATGAGATTAAGCAGTAATCCAGGAATTTACTTATTCGTTTTATTCTGAAACCTTATCGTCAGTAGTTAAGCAGTGAGCAGACATAAGGAATGAACAAGGTAAAGAATTGTGTGTGAAAGTCAATGGAATTTTCCATTAGAAAAGGGTGAGTGTCTGGAATCTATCATGACTATTCTTCCATTGACCCCTGTCCGTCAATGGAACAAGAGCAACACTATCTATCACATCTAATGTTCTGCTGCAAAAGTTTGGGGCCAGTAATATGCATTCCTGTCTTAGGATTGTTCAGGTTATAACCTCTATTAAATCAAAACTAGTAACTTACTCTCTGAACTATGCCCATGCCTCCATTCTTATCAAGAAATAGAACAGCACTTCATTGTTCTTAATTTATTGAGAACTTAAATCTAAGAGTTTTCCCTAGGTTGTATTTCTGACTTCCTAGAAAGAATTGGAAAAGTCATTTACCCTTCTTTGCACTCCAACCACACTATTTGTCAGGAGGAGGAATATTCATCTTTCTCCCCCAGGTACTTGGCTTAATTTATATTAGTACAGAACTTTTCATTTCATATCATATTTCATATAAAAATATCAAGCTTTTATTTCATCTTCATGTACTTCCTGTCAATTGCTTCCCCTGTTTTATTTCATAGTAACATTTTTAGGATCAGTGCCATTGTGATCTCTGAAGAAATAGCTTTCAAGACAGTATATCAACAGAGGACCTACTTTTGTATTGCTTTTGCAGTCAGCAAATGTGAACTGAGTGTATATATTTCAGACATTACATATAACATTTCAGATGTCTCTAAACCTTACAGGGGAAAGGAGGAGAAAAGCTTACATGTATATTTTCAAAATTACTTTCAAATAAGTAGGCTCAATTGCTATTATGTGACATTCCTGAAGATCTTAGAATTTTCTTTGACGAACTTCATAGAGCAGTATCTTAGAATACCTTGCTTCTAGGGATTAATGCACTTTTTAAACACCTAAGTGGGATAAATATGACAAATACATTTGCGATTTCATTTTAATCTTGAAAAAACTGCAAATGATTTAAATTTTGGACACCTAATGTCCTATAATGTGGAAAATGAACTACAAGCAATACAAGCTTGTAAACCAGAGAAATCATGTTTACACACACACAATCCAAGAAATTACTTTACCTCAGGTTATAAAAAGTATAAATATGTAAATTTCTCTACTCCCACAAAGATATTTCCATTTATTATTTCTGCCACAGGGTAACACAGTAACAGCTTTTGATTGTTAATAAGATAATAAGATAGTGTTAGCTGTTAACTCAAAAGGTAGTATTCACACCTTTCTCTTACATTTATTAAAGTTAAGATTTTCCATGTAACGTTTACAATTCCAAATTGAGGGAATTATGTGTACATCAGGAATTTAATATAGCATAATTATTTTAATGGTAAAAGAGCAAAGTTTTCTGTTCCCAGTTACGTTTCAAAACAACTGTTACTAAAAATAAAGATAATGACAGTAAGATGAAACATAATGTTTTAAAAATAGATCATCTACTTCTTAGGTCTAAAACAAATTTCAAACCATAATTAACAAATTATACTAAAGAAAATCACCTTAGCTTCTAGTGTCTGATATATGCTCATATATATGGTATCTGATATAAGGAGGGCAAAACAGATCCAATATCCAAAAAGTTACAAAAGGAATTAGTGTATATTCTTGACTAGTGCAATTGGAGACAACTTTAGAAGGGCTGGAATGCTTCAGTCTACATTCAGTATTTGAATCTTAAGTATAATGATTCACAAGCCAAGCCCACATTGTTTGTTTTGTTTGTTTTAGGTCCAGTGGTCATACATAGGGAGCTCCTCATGAGGCCACAGGTGTGAGCTGAGGGATAGGTGACAACGAAGTGCAGGTAAGTACCATGGGAGTTTGAGCCACTTGCTTATACAGTTTAATAGAGTTTTAAGGCTTACTAGAGCTCAATTTCATACGTACCCTTTCCAGCCAATTATAGAGCTCAGTGGTACACCCTGATTTTATGACTCAGTGGATCAGATAACATCCAGCTCATTAAGGAGAGCTGAGGAAAATACATGTTCACTTGGTTCCCCAACAAAGGGGGTTTACACCCTGCAATGATGCAATGTGAAGCCATTTTCTCTTCCAATCCTTAGAGACTGGACTACGATTTTCCTATTGGGCTTACCAGCACCCCCATACTACATTTGTAACTTGTGTTTGGTCACAATAGGATCTGAGACGTTATAAGGCACAATTGGTGGAGTGACTTGCACTGCACATTGTACTACCAGCGAGTACTTGTGGCTCTGATCCCCACTCAAAAGTGGTAGCCTCATGGGCTTTCTCATTAAATGGTTCAAGGCAACACATACATGTATGATAAATGTTACTTCTATAAATCTAATAAGCTTGGCAAATTATTGAGCTTCTTTCTGAAGTGCTGGCTCCCTAAATTTTCTCTGGAATTTTATTTCACCTTCTGGGAGACATATTGTCTTAACAAGTTACATAGACATTTGCTACTTCTTGCTTATAAGCTCCAAGCAGCATGCCATCACCAACTGAATGGAACAGCATGATATCCCATTCAATATCAGAAGATCAATGTAACAGTGAGCCTGTTCATGACAGGGAGCTGTAGAACTAAAATAGCCCTGAGCTTAAACAGTAAAGTTGTACTATTGTCTTTATAATATGAAATACATGGTTTCTGCTGGCCTTTCCTATTTGAAAAAGGAAAAAATAAAGCATTTGTATACAAGGAGACAAAGTCTTGGTTGATTGCATCCAGTAAAGATAAAATAACTAGGACAGCATGTGGAATTGAAGTCAGCACCTGATAAAAATAACAATAATACATACTCATTTATCAATATCTATTTTTCTTAAAAGTCAAATAGGAAAATTCAGAGAAAGTAATAAGAAAGACACCTCTACATTTTTCATGTCTTTGAGTGTGGCAATGATATTTGCAATCTGTCAGCTATGGTATATTGCTTTCGGTTTATTACTTTGTCAGGACAGAAAAGTTCCAAGGGCTTCCACTGTTCTCCTTTTTCTGTAATAAACCCCTATCTATGATTCAGGGAGCTGACACAGAAATTCTGCCAGCTGTTTCCCAACTATGTATTTAGGAACAGGGAAATAGTATAATGTGTGTTTGTGGGTACATTGAGGCGTATTTGAGTAAACCTCTTAATCTGTAATTTGATCACCTGTGCTATTTATTTCCTCTCAGCTCCAAATTTGCCCCTCAATATATGCTCTGCTGTAATCAATGGAATTTCTTGAAGCATCTCTGCCTCCTAGAGAGCATAGTGTTAAGCTCTTTCAGTAAAAGGCACCGGAGGGACATTGCAGATGGAAGGTATTATACAGAGCTTTTGACTATTAGAAATTCATTCAAACATTTCTACGTCTCTAAGTGTTGATTCTTCTATATTGTGACAAAGAAATTCTAAAGCTGTATTTATTACAGACTACTGTCGAATCTAGGTTCATGTCATCCAATCAAGCTAACTATTAGAGATGCTTCTGTGGCAGGCACGAACTCAATGACGCCAAACACTTTGGTAGGTCCAGCTTTGTCCAATGCTACATACCTCCCTCCATGGGATAACCCCTTAGATTTTTTTCTCACAAATAATTCATTAGGTTCTGCCAACATAAATAGTAAAAACCTTATATTTCCTTTAATTGCCATTCTATCTTCTTCCAAGAAAGGTTTTGTCCTCTCCTTGAGTGATTTAGTCATTTCTCTCTAGTTATCAGATCTAGTTGGGCCTGGATGCAATGAGAGGTAACGGGGTAGACCTTGAGGAAAGTTGGCACATGCGTGTAAGTAAAATGTCCCTTTTTGGAATTTCACAGGTTCTACAAGTAAAAGTAGGAGGGTCTCCTCAGAAGAGAAGAGGATGGCATTGGCTAGGAGGGAGGCACACTAGCCAAATAGAGAGATTTAATACAGTTGGATTCATTGGAATTACCTTAAGTGCCCGCCATTCCAGTTTCGCAAGTTTTGTCAATTACCTAAATCTAGTATAAATGACCTTCAAGGCTATAAATTATACTTACATTGTAATTCTTCATAGTGTAGTCAGACATTTGGCTTAGAAATTGGATATATTGACTCTGGAGCTACAAGAGTTAGATGATTTCAAGACAGTCATACAAGGTCTTTGGTCTTTCTACCTGGTATTGAACTGAGATTTACAATACTTTTCTGGCCTTTGACATTCTGTAAGTTCTCCAGTGTAATAAGAAGCTGTCATCACCCCAAGTCACTTTAATCATTATTTCCAATATGTCATTCTGTAACTTGTACAACTTCATCTCCTAAATCCTTGCCTTCCGTAAAAACATCATTCCAGCCAATTATAAGTTATAATTTAAGTAAGTATTTTGTTACTACATTCTATTTGCCTATCCAAACTCAATTTACAACTGATGATAAGAATCTTACTAACTTGAAATCAAACCAAGTCATATACGGAATTCCAAATTTCCATCTACGACGCTCTATTCTGTGAAAACATTTGAAACACCTAATACTCTATCAAGAAAGATTCAAATGGCAAAACACAAGTTACACTATGCATTTCAAATAAGAAGGATTTAATACAGGGGTTTTATGATTAAGAGCTATTGGGAAGAATGGTAACAGAGGGTATTCCTGGGTTTCAGCTTTCAGACACTGTAGGGATCATAGGGAAATAATGATTAATGATGTCAGTTGCATTCAATACCCAAGCAGATGATTATTAGAAACATGCCAAAAAGCCACTGGTAAAATTCCAACATTTGCCTTGTTGCAAAGCAAACAGACCTGTCCATAGTAGCCACTAGACAAATAGGTTTTCATTCTGTTTTACTTTCAAAATTTTGTATGAGTACTTTTCATTAGCGACATTTAACCTGAAGCTTAATTTTTAAGGGAGTCTAAGAAATGAAGGTTTAGGGATTTCAGTCCTTGTGGTAAAAGGGGAAGTATGTAAGGGATAAAGGATAATATTGGGCACAGAGAGACATTGATGTTTTGAGTAAATGATGTGTCTTAGTCTGTTTTAACTGATAGAACAGAATATCATAGATCAGGTGGCTTATAAACAACAGCAATTTATTTTTCACAGTTCTGGAAGCTGAGAAGCCCAAGATCAAGTCACTGGCAGATTTGCTATTTAGTGATGGCCCAGTTCCAAGTTCATAGATATCCATCTTCTCACTGTGTCCTCACGTGGCAGAAGGGATGAGGGACCTCTCTGTGGTCCTCTTTATAAGGGTACTAATCCCATTCATGAGGGCTTCATGATGTGCTGAAAGAAGACAGGAGGAGCATGAGGGAAGAGCTAATGAAGTCAGTTGGGAAGTTTTTTCATTAATCAAAAAGAGAGAGAATGGCAGTTTGCTTCAGGATGGCAGTGGTGGGGGTGGTGATAAATAGTTAAATTTTGGAAATATTTTGAAGATGAAACCGATAGTGTCTGCAGGTGGATTGGCTATGGAGTGGGAGGGAAAAGGTGGAGTCAAAGAACATTGTTTGGTCTGAGCACCATAGGATTGAGCTGCCATTAATGTGGATGGGAAACACTGTGGATAGAGTATATTGTGGAATAAGATAACAACTTTAGTGTACATACACAAAATTTGAGAAGTTTATTAGATATATAAGTAAGAATATTGAGAAAACAGTTGCATATTCCAGTGTGGAGTTTTGAGTGCATAATTTAACAGTCATTGGCATACAGATGCATCTAAAATCATAGACAAATGAAATAACACAAATAGTGGATATATTTATGCTAGAGAAAACAACAAATACTGAGGCTCAAAGTATTCCAACATTAAAAGCTTTGGGAAAGAGAAGAACCCAGCCAGTGACACTAAAAAAAAAAACAGTGGGATAGGACAGAAACCTAATAGGGCGTGTCAGATAAGGACTGCAATGTGACTATTCAACCTAGCAATATAAAGATGAATATTAAATTTGACAGGAAAAAATTATGACAAAATGTGTCCAAGAGGCTGCCTAAAATAGATGTGGGTGAGAATAGGGAGAGAAAGGGCTAGATGGAAGCAAAAGATGTTTTGGAGGCTTTCCAAATTTCCTCACATAAAATACACAGCCCCTCCCACTCCCCAGAGATAACACCTTCAACAAACTAGATATATTGTCATGAATCACGAAAATATAATTCCATGGGTTCAAAACACCAATATTAGTCAGACCAATGCAAAATGACAGCTGTGTGCGAGAAAACAAAGAGAGAAAAGATGGGGGTTTTTTGATAGTCCAAATAGCTTGAAGCCTAGAAATTACCAACAAATATTCATTTCTCCCCAAAAGGATGGTTATCCAATAAGCAGGGAGGAACAACCAGGCGTATTAATGGAATGGCCAAAACTAGGAGTCATCTCCCTAAGTTCCTTTTGCTCATAAACCCAAGAGGGCCAGAGAATACTTACTGCGGTGGACTGGTTCTCAAAGATCTTAGAAATATCCAATGAAAGATCTCTTTAAGAAATCAAAATTAGAGAGACTATTTAGGGTGGAATCAAACTTTAACAGACAGAACACAGAGGTGAAGTTAAGAGAAGTTTGAACACCAATGGGAGATGAGAGTAGAGCAAACAGACAGAGCTCAGAAGGATTTGGGTGTGGGCAGTCCTTAAGGGAATATATAAGTAAAGCTGACAAAGGCTGATGAAAATTTGTTTGAATATAATATATGAATACATAAATATAATTTAGTTCTCAAACTTTGTTACTTTTATAAATATTATTAAGATGCCCAATGTTTTTAAGCTTCTGAATTCTAATATGAAGATTTAACCATTTATACCCTACATGTCTAGTATTAAATTACTATATATTAAGAAAAATATATTAAACGAGTCTTTGGCACTGTATCATTTTAATTACTATTAAGTATAATTTTGCTTCTCTCTAAAGCCATTGACGTTGACCCCTAAAATCCATTGTCAACTATGTGTGAAGCAATTACAAACTCTGTTCCTGCAGTGACCACGTTCTTAAGATTCTCAACATAAGGGCAGAAGAATGTCTCCTTACATCATCAGAAGATAATGGATAAACTCAACTGTAAAATTTTACAACCATAAGCCCTTAATTCATTTCCTTTGTCATAAAGATACAGTCTTTTATAATATGGAAAGTTTGGAAGGGGCTGCTTCTATTTCCAGCTCTGTAATGTATGAACTTGTAAATAAATGAGAAAATTTAAACAGTGATTCTACCGTTGATTACTATCAAGAGAACATTTTGCAATTCATAAATTCTAGTAAAGCCTATTTTGCAGCTTGTCATCTTTTGTAAATCACCATTTTCTTTGTAAAAAATAGATGTTAGAAATACAAATCAGCAAGGTATATTTTAATCCATCTAAATGTGGGATAAATTGTATTTTTTAATTTGAAGTAGATTAAATGAACACATCAGAAATATAACTTAGCCGTAGCTACAGGACATTCAAGTATATTTTCTAAATAAGACTACCATTGATTCGGACAGATAAAATGAAAATAAATCATGGCTAAATATAATCATCTAGTCTTTGGCAATATTTAATCCTTTTGGGGTTGTGATTTATTTAGCTTACATACCTAGATATTTTACTTTGTGAACAGGTGCTGGTGATCTTAATATAAATGGAATAATTTACTATCTCCCTCCCTTTGCCAAGAGAAAATGAAGGAAAACTAATTTGATTCCTTACTACAAGGGGAACTCGCCTGTGGAAAGTGGTCATAAATATGTGATGTGTACTATTTATTATGGTAGTAGGCTCCCAGTTAAAGTAAGAAAGAAACCAATTACTACTTTATACAATCATACAGCTCTTGGATTGCTAAGGAAGATAGAGATGGGTACCTTATTTTTTGATACTATACTGGCACTCAAAATGGATGCCTGTGCTTGAAAGACACGTGTGTTTGATAAACAAAATTTAATATTAAAGAAACAATCATGCTTTCATTTGCCAATTTTTGGTTAACTATAAAGGAAGTCTGACTGGATCCAGGCTTGATTACGGTTTCTGGGGTGGAATTTGGTAAGCAACACTGATCCTAATACTGAATGCCAGTGCTATTATAGAGAATGATATCAGTCAGGATGACAACCAGGGATCAGAAAATAGAGACAGGTCCAGAAATTTAGATATTGTCCAGTGATCAAAGAAGAAGCTTCACTTAGGAAAAATTGCATATGGTTTCTGAAGGAAAAAAGGAAGAAGCTCTACTAAGAAAATAAAAATAAAATGAAGAGTATCTACAAGAGGCCCCTTTGATGGCTTTTGTAGGTCCTTCCTTTGAGAACCCTGGTGAATCCTTATTTTAATAAAAGCCTTCCAAATTCCCATTCCACATTACATTTCCCTTAGAAATTGTTCCCAGCCTTCAGTAATATATACATGTTACTTTTTTATATGTACATATAATATGTATAACCACAAAGGAGATCAAGGAGACGGAAGGCCAGTCAGCCTCATCCCATCCTTGGGACGTTCTATAGTTCAAGGAAGAGAAAGCAGTGGAGTGAATGACAACCTAGGGTGGGGCTGGGACCAGGAGTGAAAAACAGCATAATAAGTGAAGAGATATATAACAGCATAACTTTCTGATTTTCTCTTCATAAGAAAAAAAAATCTGAACTATGGGTGGTGGGGACAGGGTCAATAATTATTACCATGTCAACAATCATTTTCTAATGTCTGGGCAGGACATTATGACAATCAGGAGTTTTTTATCAGGCATATACAGAGAAAAGTCACATGAGAAAATTCTGGAGCACCTAATCTTTCTCCCATATTCAGTGGGTCTTTTGTTGTTGTTAGGTATCATTGCTGCAAAAGCAAAACCTAATTTTGGACCTCTAGTTTCTAATATTGAATAAGTAAATTTAAATGAAATTTTTTTGGAATATATCAGATATTAGTGTGAATGACATAATTTCATCATTCATACTGAAAGTGCAGGTAATGTCAATGATGTTAAGTAGATAGATACTCAGAGTATTGAAAGTAGAATAAAACAGAAATACAATACTGATAAAATTTGAATAAAAAGGTACCAAATGTTATTTACAAATTTCTTAATAACTGAATTTTCAAAACTAAACATTTTCTTGATATTCACACTTTTTGGTCCTTCTAAAAGACCCCATGATTCTAATCTCTCTAATTAGAATTAATTTTATACATAGAGAACTGTTACATTATTATGTTTTTTGTTCACGTTTGTGTTTGGTTTAGTTTGGGTCTTTTTTTTCCTTATATGGGTGGTGTTTAAATAAAAGCTTCATATCGCTGATTGTTATTTGAGAGGGCACTAATCATGCAAATTCATCCACAAAAACAAATCCAGTTTTGACTGTTACATGTTAAGATGTAACCTCACCTTCAAAAGCATTTGTTGAGTTCTTATCGTATACCAGGTATTAATGTTAAATCGTTAAACAACATCAATGATAAATTACATGAAAATTTCTCCAAACTATTGTGTCCTTAAAAGAATAACCAAAATATGTATAATAATATCAGTCAGCTTTACAAACATCAGCAATGAACAGCATATGCATGCATGTATGAATGTATATATTCATATATATGTGTATAATTATTACATATATGTATATTTATATTTTTAATTGGTTACTCCTTACGAATTGAAATGGATCCTTTATTTGAAGAGTGCCTTTGACATTGATTCAAATTGCTTGGCTGGGTAAATTACACAGCAATTATCTCCTTAACTTAGTGGCTACTAGCACAAAATGAAGCATTTCAAGGTCAAACTGAACTTGCCAAAGGGAAAAGCAGCCTTTCTTTTGCATGTTTAATTTTATTATTCTCCATAATGATTTTTTATGGCAATAATGCTTAGGTACAATGTATTCCTTTAAGGTGAATATTATACATTTTAAAATGTAATAGCTGATCTGAAAAGTAACAGTTTCTTTGAGAAAAACTGAACAGGCCTGTAAAATGTTGTATATTGGTTGAAAAAGAACCAAATTTAGTTTGTGTAAGTATAATTTGTAGTCTGTCCTTTACTTGACTTTATCAATAAACTCTTCCTCAAAATTTAGAAAACCATTTTCTAGAGGGAATGCCAAAATCTATATAAGGAGTTAGTGCTTTTGGTCAATGTGGCACTGTACTTAGCATTTAGTGTATATTTCTCATAGAATATTTTAAAGAAAGTGTAGTAAAAATTATTTTTGTAGTAATTCTTTACTCAATGAAAATACTCGTATTATTTTCAAGGCTTTTTCTTACTTTTTTCACTACTTTCCTTCCTATTTAATTCTTTTCTTTCTTCTTTCCTTCATGCTTAATTACATGATACATAATTTGAGTATTTATTTTTATTTTTTATTATGTTCTGGAAATAGACAAAAGGAGTTTTTAACTTCAAAGTGGGAATGCATACACATTTAATAGATTAGGTTGATAGATAGATGGTAGATGGATAATTATTGAGATTTGTCCAAAGTTCCATGGGGAGCTGGAAATATCGTGTGCAAGGCACAGTTCATGTGTATATGCTAAGTTAGGTATGACATTCTCTTATTTCTCCACTCAGTCAGTTATCCATTCCTTCATTTATTTCATTTATTAAAAACAAAACTAAAACTGGAGATGTCTATTATATGACAAGCACTGTGATAAACCCTCAAGAACAAAATTTCCAGTAAGATACTGGCCTAAATCTCTCAGAGGTCTCACACTCTCAAGGAGGAGAAATACAGGTAAATCAAACATTTTAGTGTAGTATAAAAAAAACTATAGTCGGTTATCCCAATATCATCTTATAACTTCGGAAAAGTCCTTTAGGCCTGGTTACCATATGCCAAGCATTCTGCTAAGTGCTTTACATATTTAATTTGAACTAATCTTCAAAGCAATGTGTGACTTAGTTCTCATTATTTCACCCACTATGCACTTAAGAAAAGTGAGGTGCAGGAGGCTAAGTATCTTACCTAAGAGCATTCAGGTCAACGGAGCAGACAAGCTTCAGACCAAGTCTACATTGCCCCAAATTCCATGTTATTAACTAGTCCACTAAATGGGCTCTCTGTGGCATAAAATTAGCCTATATTTCCTCTTTGAAGGTAATTTCTTGTTTTTAAAAATCTACTCTATTTAGATTTTGGGTTCTGATTTTTGTGATTGCAGTTCTGAGGAAAAAGAAAGAAATAGCAACTTGCTGACCAAGAGTGCCTGCTACCATACCAGGCACTCAGTTGAAAAGTCAAGGGAATGAAGTGATCATATACAGCTGCTTCATTTGTAGGGATGTTGGTCAACCCTGGGTTTTACTTAGAGGCTGAAATTTCACAGAATGCACAGGAAGAGGGTCACTATTGGAGTCCAAAGACTAGAAGCATTTGTGATCAACATATGGGACTAGAATCTTAAAAATATAGTTGTATATAAATAGAGGGCATCAAACAGCCAGATATGTGTGGCAAACAGCCATAAGTTAAGGAGAAACATGACAGCTAACAGATTCTGCCACTAGGAACAACCAAAGGCTAAAAATCTAAGCCAAGTACACCCTGAAAAATAGAGAGTAATTTTCTACAGAGAAAAAGAAAATATCTGACAGAGAAAAGGTCTGTGATAAACCCAACCTGTATTTGATGGCAAAGCCTGCAGAGCTTTACCCATGTAACAAGAATGAATTAGAGAAAGACTACATCTTACAAAAGAGAAAATCCAGCTTCAGTTAAATTTATTAGATTAATATGGCTCAATTTCCTGCCAACATTCTTCATACAACGTCCAGAACTGTAATCAAAAGTTAAAAGCCCAATCAAGAGAGGTACAATGAGTGAAAATTAAAACAGAAAGCAGTGTAACCAGATGTACAGGTATACTAAGTATTTGAGTAAGTAGACAAGTACTTTAACTGCATTGATTAATTTAAAAGTTTATAATAAAAGATTAGAAGTATAGAAAGAAGGATATAAACGTAAGCATAAGTGTTGCCACCCAAATTGGGGTTCTCTGCCCGATGTGTGCATAAACAAGACAATTAATTATGGCACCAGCTTTTGATGGGAGAAATCAGCTTTTTATTCTGCCAGATTGATCTCCAGACAGACAGGAGGCGTGTGCCCTCAGATCTGTCTCCCCAATTCATGATTTGGGACTAAATTTAAGAGGTTAGGGAGAACAAGGTGGCACGCAGAAAAGCTGGTGGGACAAGTTTTGATTGGTGGGTTTCCTGTATTTATGGTAATGTTCTAAACATTATGATAGGGTCCTAAACATTTATGACAGGATCCTAAACATTTATGATTGGCTTCTAAAGATTTTGCATGTGGTGGAGAAAGAATTTTAACACCAGATCTTCCTGAATGCGGGACACTTCACTTCTGATAAGAGTCCAGCTTTCAAATTCTGGTCGTGTCCCAGTCCCTGGGTTCCATGAGAAGGAGGATCTTTGGTTCTGAGGTCATTTCAGGTCACAATTTCTTCTTTTGCACATGCCCTGGCTGCGTGACTTTGCAGTGTTTCTAAAAGACAATCCTTAACCATTTTTGTTGATCAGAGACGGAGGTCTGTTCAAACTGGCTCTAAATGGGCCCAGGGTTACATAAGAATGTATTTATTAAAATAAAAATAGAACAAAAATTGTAGAAACGAGAATTCACTTTTTGAAATTAAGAATTCACTGCAACAAATGTTTAGATAGCAAATGACAGCAACAATGAAGTGAGTGTCATAAGCATGAGAAAATATCATTCTGAAATAGAGAAGGAAAAAAATCATTGAAGATACAGGGGGAAAGAGACATGTGGGACAGCAAAAGCTGTAACATATGTATAATTTGAGTGCCAGAAATGAGAAAATAAAAACTGAAGAGAGAATTGCTAATAATTTTCCAAAATTGATGAAAGATATTAACAGACAGATTCAAAACTTTCACTGGATTTCAAGCAAGTGACCATAGACAATCATAATAGAACTCTCAAAAACCAAAGCCCTAGATAAAATTGTAAAATCTAGTAGAAGGAAAAAAAAGTATTATTTTCAAAGGAACGACAATAAGAGTGATAGCTAATTCCTCAACAGAAATAATGACAGCAAGAAGATAATCAAAAATTATCTTTAACATCGTGGATAAAAATAGCTCCTAATCTACAATTTTACACTTAATGAAAATATGTTTCTAAAATTGACATTAATTGATGGTGGTTAAGAACACAAAAACAGAGTATTGCTGAATAACAATTAATAGCATTACCAATATCATTTATTTGTTTTGACAATTATACTGTGGTTATGTAAGATATTAACATTAGGATAAGTTGGGTGAAGTGTGTACAGGAACTCTCTGTTCTATGGGGAACTTTTTTCTATACAAAAAATTATTTTAGAAACCTGAAAATATAATGATAAACCGACAGATATAAAATGAAAAATAAGCAAATCCACAACGTTAATACTCTAACGAGTGGCCCAAGGAGGATAATAGATTCGTGAAGTGGTTACTCCAGGTGAACCCAGTCTAGACTAGCTGACCTCAAAGATGACTAGAGGGTATATATGTTGGGTACCATCTTCTAGTACCTGTTTCTGAATGTGGCATAACAAACCACTCAAAAATGCATAGAATCGAAACAACTATAGTTTCTTACCGCTGGGCTTGGATGACGTGACTCAGATGAGACTACTCTGATTCTCATTTCTCAATTCTACTTCAGTAACTGCAGGCTTAAGGTGAACGTCTTTTGGTTTTTTGAGCTTTTTTCCCCTCACGATGATAGCGTATACACAAGAGAACAAGTAGAGACACACAAGGATTCTTAAGACCTTAACTCAAAATTGGACACCTGTCACTTCTGCCTAATTCTATCGATCAAAGTAAGTCACATGGCCACACTCAAAGGCAAGGAGGAGGAAATATATTCCACCATGGAGGTACGTAAAGAGAATTATAATGAAAACCAATAATGTAGCCTACCATAGTGCACCTTCTTAGCCACAAAGGGTTATGCCTCTCCCACATGCAAAATGTGCTCACTTCTGGGACTCCAAGTCCACTCAATAATCATGTCAGGAGACTCAAAGTCCAAGATCTCAATTATATCGGATTCAAATATGACTCCTCCTCATCAGATGACCTGTGGACTACACAAGTAAGTTATCTGCCCTCTCATAACACACACCCCACAAAAAATGTTAAAATATGAACAGGAAAACTGCAGCAAACTCTCATTCAACAAAAATAATAATGGGAGACATATAACAGTCATTGATTTTTAGCAATTCTGAAATCTTTCTGAGTAAAGGTTGGCAGGTTCCCGTACAATGGGAATAGGGGATGTTTCTTAATTAGGTCCTAGTTCTGCTCAGTAAAATTGTTTATCTGTGCATTGTTCTCCAAGGGTTTTTCTGTTATTGTCTTTCATCACATATAGAAAGAACATTGAACAATATCACCTGTTTGGTGGCAGATAAACATTTTAACCCTGCTTTCTGCCTCTAGAACGTTCAGATTCCAGAGAAAATTTCATATCTAAGAAATTGCAGTCATCTATCAGGTAAGATATAGATAACTTTGCCAATAATGATTTCTCAAAGCAGATGGGTTTTCCATGTATTTGATTCTAATTAGTCCATTAGACAAAAGCTATACCTGGTATTCTATTAGACATATGCCTCTCTCCAGTCCTAATGCTAAAAAAAGACAAAAAAAAAAAAAAAGAAAAAACCCAGGCTTCTATAGAATGATGCTCTTTGCTTCTTAGAGTTTCTTTTTTTCTAGTTAAAGAGCCCACTAGAAGCCATCTTTATTATGAGTCATGGATCTTTACTTCGAAACCATATAACACTGGGTGGCATCTGGATTTCGTCTAGGACCACATGCTGTAATTGAATTTGAAAGTCTTTTATTTGTTGAATAGTCTGGATATAAGAACTAGTTTTATTTTCATACCCATAATTTTGCTTTCAAAGTGGCTAATTCTTTTCTGAAAATACAGTCTTTCTTCTTGTAGTTTATCATATGCAGCTAAAAAGAAACAATTCATTCTAAAATATTCTACCTAAAAACCATGACTCTGTTGACAATATCTTAGATACATTTTCAGTCTTTCAAGTTATTGTGAGTTTAATTTTACCAAACTATCACAACTAAATAGTACAGGTCAACATTTTTTCAGTCTCTGTAAATAGTTTCTTCACCACTTCTCCAGCATCCGTTCATTATGTGATTCTAATGACAATTACACATTATAGATTTTTTGTTATAGCTTATCCCAACTCTCAGTATCAAATTTTTGTCTGTTAATTGCTGTGTATCAAATAACCCCTAAACTCAGTGGTGAAAAGAACAATATTTACTTTTATTTGTGCATCTATAGGTCAACACAAAGTCAACTGAAGGAGGCTGGGGTGGTTGGACAGCTCTGAAATCAAAGATGAGTTCATGCACATATCTGTGGACCAACTTGTAGACAACTGTTCTTAGTCATGGCTGAGGTGGCTTATCCCAGCCTTCTTTGCTCTGTGTGTCTTCTATTCTCCTGAGATCAGTAGCATGCCTCAGGTGTGTAGTAGTCCTAATGGCATGCCTCGAGTAAGTACAAGTCAAGTGTAGGAAGCCAAATTCAAGAATATACTGACCATCTTTAGTGGAAAGAATTTCAAAGTTATACATATGGCAAAGGGTGTGGATCAAAGGAGGGCTGAACGATGGGACAAATTACAATCTACCAAACAGAGATTTTCATAACTCTTTTGAGTTTTCTCTCAGATATTGCTCCTGCACATATTTCTGCTTGAAGTTTCTTTTTCTTTGTATTCTATTGCAATCTAATGTTACAATCATAACTTTCTAGGTGCAGTATAAATCCTCCTTTCTTAAAATAAAGCTTCCTTAGCTTCCTCATCCAGAAATTATATTTTATCTTACTAATCCTTACAGAATGTTATTCTGATTACTGGTTGAATGCATTCTTTAGACCTTTGCACTATATCCACTTGTATTCATTTCTTCAAATACAGCTCTTATTTTAAGTTGTTAAGAAGGAAATAATATCATATCCATCATTATATCACCTTGAGAATGTAGTATATAATCTTTCCTATTGTGGCTATTCAATTACTTAATTTAGTTATTAAAGGACACTAGTTAATGAGTCAATAATGTCTGTTCTTGAACTATAAATTTTGTTCAAGTTTTCAAATTTAGTTTCTTTGCATAGAATAAAAATTGTGTACTGTTTTTGGTATAAATTTATTTAATATTGAAAAACCAGCAAATGTTGAAAACTTATTTGAATCCTCCACTAATATTAATCTGATAAAAAGTTTACATGACTTTGAAATTTCACCTCAGAAGTGCTTTAAATGAATTGGAAAAAAAGATTTCTAAAAACCATTACACAATTCATTGCCTTATAGCTAACATGACGTTTATAAACCAATTCAAAAGAAGTATTACTATTGTAAGCATTTCACTTTGATATCTAACCGTGTAAAAAATCATTTTAATCATAGAGTCTACTTTTCACATATCTAACAAACACATTATATTTAATCCATGAACAATTTTAAATGTCTGATATTTGACTCATGTGCTAAAGCAGACAAATAATTGTAGAAAATATATGCTGAATGATCAAAAATATACAGTTTTAGATAATAAGAGCTGCAAGGCGGAAGATTAACGTAAGTATCTGTTGGCAACCAGTAATGAAGGCATATTCATTCCTCAACATAGAAGTGTTAGTAATTTGTCTGGCAGCCATACTTTTCCTTTAGATTGCATGCTATTAAATCTGATGTTTTTTTGAGCTGAAAGGATTTGCTTTTTTATTACCAAGCTTATATTATGCGTCATTATTTTATATCCTGATAACATGATTCTCTCATCTTAGATTAAGTTTCAACAGCAATTTAAAACAACTAATAAACTCTGGAGCAAATTGACATTAAAGAAAAAAAGGAAAAACACAGTGCTATTTGAGGGTGAATTTAATTTAAAGAATCCTCTTAATCAGCAAGAAATATTTACCAAGTAGTGCATTTCTTTATGTCAAAAGTAATCTTTATCATGTTAGATTAGTAGCCATTAAGCCAGCCTTGAAATATTAATCTTTCCAACATAGTTTTTTATGCAGATTATGTTACAAAATCATATCAAATTGCATGGTTAAAAGTAATTTTGCATTCTGTATCTAATCATCTGTTACTCAGACTTGACCCAATCAATCATACAGATTTTTTGAATTATTGCTACATATTGGATAATGTGTCCCTATGAAGTTTATATATAAGACATGGTTTGTGCTGTCAAATCGCTTAAATTACAAACACATGAACCTGATTCTATTATGCATGGAGGGAAGATTATAAATCGTACCTTAGAAAAGTAGATGGCAGGGAGACATTTTTCTCCTATAACGTATTCAACTTTTCCTGTCTTAGTAGGGATAGACAAATAGTAGATAGGATAAAATGTCATATGAAGTTCTTATCTTTATTTAAATGTCAAATTATCAAATGATTTCTTGCAACAATAACTTCCTTAATTGTCTTGAGATTATACTAGTCAGAGGATGCTTTCTGAAGAGAAAGGTGTGGATATATTAACATAGAGAAGTGAAAAAACAAAATAGGATAGATAAACATTATGAGTTAAGTCTTACAGTTAAGAAAGAACATGGTTTACATAAAAGTGGCTGTGGGAAACAGCCTGTAGAATGGTTCCTATGACACCTAACTCCTGGTGTTCGTGTCCTTATGAAATACTCTCCCCTTGAGTGTGGGTGGGACCTGAGACTTACTTCTACCTAATAGCATACAGCAAATCTGATAGGATGTACATATTAATTAATTGTAAATGATAATTTTTCATAAGAATGCCATTCATGTTGCTAAAAGATTCTATTTCCCTTGCTTGCTCTTAAGTCTCAAGCTGCCATGTTGTATACTGCCTATGGAAAGGGCCACAAGGAAAGATGCTGAGGGTGACCTCCAGTCAACAGCTAGCAAGAAACTGAGGTCCTCAGCCCAGTATCCTGCAAAGAACTGAATATTGCCAACAGCTATGTGAGCTTGGAAGTATAGCCTCCCCAAGTTGAGCCTCAGATACGACTGTAACCCTGCTCAACACTTGGAATTCAGTCATGTTACACCTTAAAAACAAAAGGCCTAACTAAGCTGTGCCTTGACTCTTGACTTACAGAAACTGAGAGATAAACAAATGTTGGTTATTTTAGGCCATTAAATCTATGGTAATATTTGCACACAGCAACAGACAACTAATACAGTAACTAAAGATCTGAGTCTTTTAAATGGTAAGCTTACGATAGAACCATGAGAAAAACTGATAGATTGTTTGCTACTTAGAATACTGTCAAAATGTGAAGGATTGTAAATGCCAGTATTGTTCAAACACTTTCCTATAAGCAGTGTCTGTCAGGGAGGTGGGTGACATGGCTTTTGAATATTTTGCTAAAGGGAGGAATCAGATAAAATAATTGGAAGAAGTTTAAATATGAATACGATAAAGAGATCAGAATTTAAGAGGCTTGTAAAGAAATTGAGGGACGAGATGTGATACGCTGTGCTTGGCTGGAGGCAGCAATGAAAATAAACAGAAGAAATAAATTTCCGTAGTACAAATTAGAAGTTGCTCATAAAAATGGGACGAAAAGAATAAAATACAAACTATAAGACTATGCTTGAAAACATGCTTTTAGACTTTGATATTAAGAAAAGAAAAAGAAAATAAGGGAAAACTGCACTGATCTGTCAGGAGAAAGATCTGGAAGGAGAATATGATGAGTTCATTTATCCATGTTACATTTGAGATACCAGCCAGGTACCTTAAGTGATAACATATGAAAAGGGACTCAAAATAAGAATGAGCTAAGGTTGAAGCTGGGGGAATGTACGTGACCATCATTAAGATTGAAGTAATTATGAAAGTTGATAAACAAGCAAAAAGAGAGGGGAAAAAAAATCCCCAAAGAGAGAAAGGGACAGGAAACAAAGAGGTAAGCTTAATGTCATCAGAAATAGAGGCATTATTATAATACATTCACCACTTAAAGAATATAATATTTACCTTTTTAATAATCCTTACAATATTTGTGTTATTTTTTATAGAAAATATTCCTCCATGACCCCTCTGTTTTATTGAACAATTAAAAAGTGGAATTATATTAAATAGTTTCATAAATTTCAATTTTTGCATTGAATTTAACATAAAAAATCAATACATTTTATTGATATCAATGTGATGGGCTGAATTGTGTCCCCTGCCAGAATTCATATGTTGAAGTCCTAATCCCCAATACCTCAGAATGTGACTGTATTTGGAGATAGGATCTTTAAAAAGGTGATTAATGTTAAATGAGTTTACTGGGAATGGACCCTACTCTAATGTAAGTGGTGTCTTTACGAGAAGAGTTGATTCTTATCACAGACACTGATATGCACAAAAGGAAGACCGTGTGAAGACATCAGAAAAAGATGGTCATCTACAAATCAAGGAAAGCGGCCCTCAAAAGAAACTAACCCTGCTGATACCTTGATCTTGGACTTCTAGCCTCCATAAACGTGAGGAAATAAATTCCCATCGTTTAAGCTACCCAGTGTGTGATACTTAATTATGGCAATCCTAGAAAACTAATAAAGTCTACAGTCAATAAAACAATAAAGTAATTGTTTAAAATTTATAACAGAATGCCAAATTATTAATGACTATCCATAATTACAAATAAATCTAGTTTCCTTATGATTTGTTTCTGTAGAATTGTTTTCATGTCTCCTAGTATGACAGATAAGAAAACAAAAGAAAAATATTTTCAAACATATTACACAGGAAGCATTGTTATAAATTTCAGATTTTTCCAGAAGATGAATTTCCAAAGATGGAGTAAATATTAGCAGTTTCTGTCTAGTCACTTATATGAGAAATCTGAAATAGTCAAACTCATAGAGGCAGAAGGTAGGATGGTGGTTGCCAGGGGCTGGGGGAAAGGACAAGTGAGGAGTTGCTGTTCAAGAGGTATAAAGTTTCACTTATACAAGATGATTAAGTTCTACAGATCCACTGTACAAGATTGTTCTTATAATTAACAACACTGTACTGTATGCTTAGAAATTTGTTAAGAGGATAGATCTCATATATCTGTTCTTTCATATATAGATGAACTATATCTACCATATATATAATCACCATGTATGTATATATATTGCATACTTATATATTATATACATATTAGCCAGGGAGTACGCAAGAATACAAGTGTCGGAGGCATATTATTTTGTCTTTTCAAATTCCGACCTCTTATTCTAGTTTCCTCCATCTCCTGCTTCACTGACAGCAAGGACAGCTAGGATTTGAACTTGAAAGAGTTATCATGGAATCTTGACAAGTAATGCTGAGTCCTGGCAAGTAAATGGACAGGAAATTGGCTTCTGTACTATATAAAAGAAATGTGCATGCTTCATAATTCTCAGTTGTGTTCTTTCTAAAGATAATTATTTCACTTGCTGCAATAATAAAAGATAATGTAAGCTTTGTGTAAAATGACTTACAACCAATCAAATAAACTCACTTTTTGTTTCCTTTGTGGAAATGCTACCAGGCTGCATCATTTTGAACAGATGCATATATAATCAGTGTTTTGTGGAGTTGTGAACATAATTTCCTAAACCTACCTCAATTGTATGATAGTGATTATAATCTGTATAGACATTAAAGTTAGCCTTATCATTAAAATATTTTTAGAAATGTTCAAAAGTAGGTAAAAATTCTTTTTTCTGTTGTATATAGATACCATCACACACAATCTGCTTACTCACAATCCCCATTTTCCATACATCCCCCCCTTATCACTTTGGAACATTGTATAAGTCACTTCTAATCTCTAAGTATATATTTACTTCTATGTTGTATGCTTTTCAAATTTTTTATTGTGTATTCCCTAGTAGGGAACTGAGAAACTGTTGCAAATACAGCTGTTTATTTGATACTAGGATCCATCTGTGTCAACAGATATGCTAGGCATGTAAGATGAAAGGTTTCTTGTAATTATTCTGATAGAATATTCTAAAGTGACTGTGGGTTTGGATATATTCATATGTATGTGTATTTTTAATATGTCAAAACTCTTAGCATTTTCCCATTTCAACTGAAAAATACTTAGGCCATTATGTTCTCATTGCCAATAACATATAACCCAAGTTGTATGTTTTATACAATTTAGCAGAATTATATGCATACAGCATATGCTGTCACATAAGATACTTATTTTGATTTCTATAATCAAATATCTTATTATCTTGCTGTTAGCTTCTTTTTAAAACGAATGCTTTAAAAACATGATCTCATCAACATACATGCTAACAGTTACTGTTCTAAAGATAATCTTCTTGAAAACACATATGCAACTCATGTTTTGTCTTGTAATGTATGTACATGACAGAGAAATTCATAGCATGCATGTCTTACAGAAACTGATGATATAAGCAATAGGAATGTCTTTAAAAATAACTCCTGTTGGGGCTGGCCCAGTGGCATAGTGGTTAAGTTCACATGCGCCGCTCCAGCAGCCCAGGGTACATGGATTCGATTCCCCAGCAGGGACCTGCACACTGCTCATTAAGCCATGCTGTGGTGGCATGCCCCACACATAAAATAGAGGAAGATTGGCACAGATGTTAGCTCAGGGCCAGTCTTCCTCACACACACACAAAAGAATAATTATAACTCCTGTGGATTCTGATTAGGTCAAATTATCTATTGCCTAAATTTAATCTGTGAATGTAAAATCCATCATTCCAATCCCATACCCTTATGTGAAACACGTCCTTCTAAATTAAGTCTGTAAATGCTTTCAAAGATCTTTAGAAAAAAACTATCTTGAGAATGATGCATTTCTATTTTCATTTTCATTTTAGAAGAAATAATTTAAATCTTTAATATGTACCTTATAAGCTGTTGTTGAGCATTCTTTGCTACGATTGGCCCTGAGCTAACATCTGTTGCCAATCTTCTTTTTTCCTTCTTCTTCTTTCCAAAGCTCCCCAGTACATAGTTGTATATTCCAGTTGTAGGTCCTTCCGGCTTTGCTATATGGGATGCTACCTCAGCACGGCTTCATGAGCAGTGTTAGGTCCACGCCCAGGATCCAAACTGGCAAAATCCTGGCCTGCGGAAGTGGAGCATGAAAACTTAACTATTTGCCAAGGAGCTGGTCCCTGGGCATTCTTAATGAGAAAATATACAATGATTTTTATTTATTTATTTATTTATTTTTTTTAAAGATTGGCACCTGAGCTAACAACCGTTACCAAACTTCTTTTTTTTCTGCTTTTTCTCCCCAAACCCCCCAGGAACATAGTTGTATACTTTAGTTGTGGGTCCTTCTAGTTGTGGCATGTGGGACGCCACCTCAACATGGCCTAATGAGCAGTGCCATGTCCACGCCCAGGATCCGAACTGTTGAAAACCTGGGCCGCTGACAAAGCGGAGTGTGCAAACTTAACCGCTCGGCCATGGGGCTGGCCCCACAATGATTTTTATTATATTCAAAATAAGATGGGATTTATAATTTCCTGTGCTATATTATGTCAGTAACAGTGTGATACTATGGCTCTTACATGCGTGAAGTTGAATTCTGACTCTGCTACTCCCCACTGTATCATAGGCATCTGGGTAAACTTTTATTGCCTCAGTTTTCTCATCTTTAAAATGGAGATGATAGTAGTAGTTGCTTCATATAAGTTTTATAATAAGTAAATGACAGCATACAAATTAGGCTTGCAAAAGAGCCTGAAACAACAAACAGAATTATTACCGATACTAACTTTTATCATTATGTGCCCTTGCTTCAGATTTCCATAATCCTCCTCCAGACAAAACTATTTCAGAGTATATGGAAAGTTAGCCATGCTAATCATGATGTCATGCTTCCACCATGAATTAATGTTAAAAAATATTTTTTCAGCAGAGAAACCAGGATGAATTGGAAAAGACTTGCCTCATACTTATTAAGATGTTATGGATCTGGGTAAAAGGCATTTCTTTAGTGACAGTGTCATGGATATGATTATTATTCACAACTCTTAGGTACTTATTGATAATAGTATTCTATTTCCTTGTTCTTTGCTATACGACTCTGTGGTGCTTTCCAGTAGACTAGAAAGACTGTGCACCCTCACCACCACTCCCGTCTTGTCCGGGTGAATGGCTTTGACCAACAGAATGTGGGAAGAAGAGCAGTGTACTCAGTCTAAGTAGAGGCTTTAAGATGCATCATCTTATGCTTGCCCCTTCGAGCTCTCTTCAATAACATTGTCATGTCCAGAGAACAGCTGTTTCTTCAGCCGGAGTCCTAGAGTGAAAGGACTTGTGGAGTCCAGCTGAGCCCAATAGAGATACAGACACCAGAGGAAGAAAGAAACATTGGTCTTTGTAAGCCACTGAGGTTGGGGGTTATTCATCACCACAGGAAAAGCTGATTAATACGTGTGCTAAAGGCATTTATATAAAAAGAGGACATATAGTTTCATTCCACTAGTCTATAGAGAAGGGAAAAGAAGAATTTAAACACTAATTAAAATTTATGTTTCCCTGCAAAAGTGCTAGCATTAGTAAAACCTATTGAAATAAGAAGGTATTTGTATACAATGAGAAATACACAATTTTGTGCTACATTTTAAATTAGGGTATAATGGTTAATTTTGTGTCAATTTATTTGGACAAGAGTGCTCAAATATATGGTCAAACATTGTTCTGAATGCTTCTGTGAGGATATTTTAGGAAGAGATTAACATTTAAATCAATGGACTTCAACTAAAGCAGATTACCCACCGTAGTGAGGGTGGGCCTCATTCAACCTGTTGAATGTCTGAATAGAACAAAAGCCTGACTTTCTCCAAGTGAGAAGAAATCCTGCCAGAAGAACGTTCTGGCTTGAATTGCAACATTGGCCCTTGCCTGGTCTCCAACATGAATGCTTGTGGACTTGAACTACAACGTCAAATCTTCTCCAATCTGCTGGCACTCCCTGTATATTCTGGCCTTGCCGGCTTCTATAATCATGCAAGCCAATTTTTAAAAATAAATTTCTCTCTATCTCTATGTCTCTGTCTCTCTTTCTTTACATACACACACACACACACACACACACACACGCATACTTTCTATTGGTTCTGTTTCTCTGGGGAATCCTGATTAATACAGATTTTAGTACCAAGAATGAGGAACAGAATCTTAAGAATGAACTGAATGAATTGTTTTTGGGGTTTCTAGAATAGACTTTCTACTCTGATTAGGTTTAAAGGTACTAACAACTCTATTTCCAGCAGGAAAGAGAGCACCAACAGTCCATCTTGTGATGTGGCATAGAGATATGCAAAATATCACCATTGGACATTCCTAACAAAGCATTTATAAGAGGCAAGGATTTGATTGACCCTGTATGATACCTTTGAACATTTTTGTCAAACAAATGAGTAAAAGGAGATTAGCTGGTTGCTCCTAATGTCTCTGTACAAAGTAGAGAAAGAGTAGGAGGAGCTCAGGGATTTGAATTCTAGGCTCAAGGGCCACATAAATGACCTGAAATCTTCTACATCTGCTTTGAAAGAGACTCTCATCTCCTGGAGTCACATGGCTGAAATTGTTAAAATCAAACCCCAAATTTCATCCTCCCAGTGGCTGAATTACAATGCATATTGAATCCTAGCCTCGCAGGGTGTCTACTGTTAAAGGGAGAACATTGATTGGGAAAGAATGGGATACTGAAAGTTGGAATACAGATGTGTAGAAAGACCTTAATGAAGCTGGAAAAACTGAGCCTCTAAATTCTGATGAGTCGTCTTTGCCAGTAACGGTAGCTTCGCCATCCCTGTCTGAGGAAATTAACCCTGGATTGCCTGAAGAAAATGTTATGGCCTCCTTTGGGGAAGTTGCCTTGCAAGACACTGCTAACCCACTCCCACAACCCCTTTTTGCTTCTAGACCTATAACTAGACTCAAATCTCAGGGTAATCCTAAAGGTGAGGTACACAGCATGACTCAAGGAAGTATGCTACACTCTGAAACAACTACTTGATTTTTCTAATTTGTAAAGACAAGTATCTGAGGAATATGTGTAGGAATGCATCATAAAGGTGTGGGATAATGGGGGAAGGAGCATAAACTTGGATCAGGCCACATTTATTGATATAGGCCACTAAGCAGATATTTCAGTGTTTAATATTACAACTTGGGGAGTTAGAAAGAGCTCTATCAGATTGCCTAATTGGCTGGCCCACATTAAGTGAACTTAAAAATGCTAGACCTGCCTTGGCTTACTGTAGAAGAAGGGATTCCAACGTTTAGGGAGATTGGAATGTTAGAGTAGATTTATCAGTTAAGAACCACTTACCCACCCCAGGAGAGTCCAGAAGATGCAACATTCAACAATACTGTGAAGTTAAACGTTCTGTGATAGATCTTTTCCGTAAGCCAGAACTTATAGTGGGAATTGCTACGACCGAATTGAGAAACCTGAATGCAATGGGAGTAACTGGACACTGGAGTGGCAGGGCCAAACAGCAGCACTCAACTTCAAAGGCAAGGTAGGTATGGCTACCTGAATGGGCAGCAGAGTCAAAGCAGCTATGGGAATAGTCTGAGTGATGTAAACCTGTGGTGTTGGTTAGTAGATCTTGGTGTTCTTAAAAGTGAAATAGATAGGAAACCTACTAAATTCTTACTTGATGGGCATAAGCAGAAAAGTTCTAGGACAAGTAAACAAAAGTCTAACATGAATTATAAAAACAGAGATCATGGGCCCTCAATCAATTCCCAGATTTGAGTCAGCTTTCAGACCCAGAACTCCTTGAATAAAGGAGAGAGTGCATCCCCTTGAGGAATGATCTTGGTACCTTGCCAACAGTTCATACTCTTAATATCTCTCCCAGCCTTTCCCAAAGGGACCTTTTTCCTTTTACTAGGGTGACAGTGCATTAAAGAAAAGGAAATAATCAGATATGTCATGAACTACTGGACACCAGCTTTTAACTGTCATCAATTCCAGGAGAACCAAAAAGTCACAGTGGTACACAAGTCAGAGTAGAGGTTTGTGGAGGTCAGGTGACCAATGGTGTTTTAGTTTAGGTCCTTCACATGGTTGGCCTAGTGGATCCGAGAATCTGTCCTGTGGTTATTTCCCCAGTTTCACAATGCATACTCAGCAACTGGCAGAATCCCCACATTGGTTCCCTGACTTGTGGAATAAGGGCTACTGTGGTGGCAAAGATCAGGAGCAACCCACTAGAACTACATTTACCAAGAAAAATAGTAAACCAAAAGAATAACCACATTCCTGGAGGCACTGCAGAGATTAGTGCCACCATCAAGGACTTGAAAGACGCAGGGGTGGTGATTTCCACCACACGCCCATCCAATTTACCTTTTTGGTCTGCACAGAGAACAGATGGATCTTGGAAAATGACAGTAGATTATCATAAGGATAACCAAGTGGTGACTGCAATTGCAGCTACTTTTGCAGATATGGTTTCATTGCGTGAGCAAACTAACAGATTCCCTGGTGCTAAGTAGGCAGCTATTGAGTGTGCAAATGCTTTTTTCCTACATCCCTGTTGATAAAGACTACCATGAGAAGTTGGCTTTCAGCTGGGAGGTGAGCAATACACCTTCATTATCCAACATCAGGGGTATATCAACTCTCCAGCCTCATGTCATAATTTAGTTTGCAGGAATCTTGATCACCTTTTCCTCCCACAAGGTATCACACTGGTCTATTACATTGATGACATTATGAGGATTAGGCCTAGTAAGCAAGAAGTAGCAACTTCTCTAGACTTATTGATAAGACATTTGTGTGTCAGAAGGTAGAAAGTGAATCCAACAAAATTCAGAGCCTTCTACCTCAGTGAAATTTCTAGAGGACCAGTAGTGTGGGGCATGACAAGATATCCTTTCTAAGGTGAAGGATAAGTTGTTACATCTGGCCCCTCCTCCAACCAGGAAAGAGGCACAACACCTAGTGAGCCTCCTTGGGTTTTATTTCAGGTGTGTTATTCCCAACCATTTAGCAAGTGACCCAAGAGCTGCTAGGATTGAGAGGGGCCCAAACAAGAGCCTGCAACAGGTCCAGGCTGATGTGCAAGCTCCTCTGCCACTTGGACTGTATGATCCAGCAAATTCAATGGTGTTTGAATGTCAGTGGGCAACAGGGGTGCTGTTTGGAGCCTTTGACAAGCCCCTACAGGTGAATCACTGTGCAGTCCTCACAGTTCAGGAGCAAAGCCCTGCCATCCTCTGCAGATAATTACTGTCGTTTTGAGAAACAGCTTTTGACCTGCTCTTAGGCCTTAGCAGAGACTGCATGCTTAATCCTGGGCCACAAGTTACCACACTACCTGAGCTGTCCATCATGAACTGGGTGTTTTCTGACTCACCCAGACATTAAGTTGGGCATGTACAACAGCACTTCATCATCAAATGGAAGTGGTATATATGTGATAGGGCCGGAGCAGGACCTGAAGGCACAAGTAAGTTAAATGAAGAAGTGGCCCAAATGCCCATGGTCCTTACTCCTCCTCTACTACCTTCTCTCTCCCAGCCTGCACCTGTGGCCTCAGGGGGAGTTCCCTGAGATCCGTTGACAGAGGAAAAGAAGGCTCAAGTCTGTTTATAGAGAGTTTTGTGTGAGATGCAGGCACCACTGAAAAGTGGACAGATTCAGCACCATAGCCCCTTTCTGGAATACCCCTGAAGGAGAGAGGTGAAGGGAACTCCTCCCAGTGGACAGAGCTTCAGGTAGTGTACCTAGTTATTTATTTTGTTTGGAAGGGAAAATGGCCAGATGTATACTGTATCATGGGTTGTGGTCACGAATTAGTGACAAGGAAGACTAGGGAAGAGGTATGTGGATAGAGCTCTCTGAATGGGCAAAAAACATGAAAATATTTGTATCCCATTGAATATTCAACAAAGGGTGACCTCAGCAGAAGAGGATTTTACAAGTCTACTGGATAGAATGACCCTTTCTATGGATGCCAGACAACCTCTTTCCCCAACCACCCCTGTCAGTGCCTAGGGTAGTATTTTGTTATAGGAGCCCAAGCAGACTAATATACCCACAATCGTGAAGCAACCTACTTGATAGAATCATAGAATGGCATTTTGAAGACTCAGTTACAGAACCAGCTGAGTGGCAACACCTTACAGGGATGAGTCAAGGTCGTCTATGAGCTCTGAATCAGCACCCAATATACAGTGCTGTTTCTCCTATAGCCAAGATTCATGGGTCCAAGAATCAAGGGGTAGAAATGGGAGCAACACTACTCACTATTATTCCTAGTGACCCATTAGCAAAATTTTTGCTTCCTATCACCAAACCTTATAATCGGCTGGCCTAAAGTTCTTAGTTTCAAAAAGTGGAATGTTTTCACCAGGAAATGCAACAATGACATCACTGAAGTGGCTGTTAAGACTGTCACTCAGCCATTTTGGCATCCTCATGCCCAAGAAGGGAATTACTGTACTGGCTAGGCTGACTGATCCTGACTACCAAGGGGAAATTAGACTGCTATCTTACAATGGAAGTAAGGAATAGTGTGTTCTGGAATATCAAAGATCTCTAAGGGGTCTCTTAGCATTACCAAGCCCTGTGATTAAAATCAATGGAAAACTATAAAACCCAACCCAGCCAGGACTACTAATGGCCCACACTCTTCAGGAATGAAGATTTGAGTCACCTCACCAGATGAAGAGCCATGACCAGCTTAGGTGCTTGCTAAGGGCAAAGAAAATATGGAATGAATGGTGAAAGAAAATAATTAACACCAGTTATGACCACATGGCCAGTGGTTGGTTCTGTTTCTCTGGAAAATCCTAGCTAGTATTTACAGGCATAGAAGACATGCCCAGATAAAAAAGTAATCATCATCAATTTTACAACTATAGTAAACTGAAATTTGGTAATGTGCGATTAAGACAAAATATTCTTCAATTATTTTACTATTTAGAAATAAAAAAGAGTTTACATGTATACTTGTGTTTGCATATGCATTTATCAAGACAAATAAGTATTTCAAAGCATAATGTTACATTCTTCGGTAAGTACCTCAAAATTGCCACGTTACATCTTGAGTTTATCTTATTTTTTTAAATCCAGAGGATTTTAGACAAAGATCAGGATAAATAAGTTTTCTTTTTATCCATGTAGTATGATAAATTCTCTGTGACACATGACAGCATATCCTCCAAATTGTGAGAACAAATTAATATGAACATTAAACAATGATGCAATTGCAAGATAAAACTTATTTTAAACCCTTTACCAAATGGCTGTTTCCTCTTTGGAAAGGAATCCATAATTGTTTTCTGGACAATGATTTAATAGTTTTTTGATATGCATATATTTTAAATCAAACATACAAAATACACATCAGTAACTTTTATGAGTGGCTTAAAAATTTAGAAAGGTCATTTGGAACTTCAAATTTCAGGAGAACAATACATAATGGGGAACATCATCTCTCCTTTTATTCAAATTCTAGAACAATTTTCCACATAAAATTAATTTGTAATTTATTATTCATCCTTATTTTCACCATTATTTGACTTTGTAAATATTTGTGTAATTGCAACAATATGATTACAATGTTATCTGCTTAGCTTCAGTGCATTTTACCTTCTATAGATGATTCTCAGTAAGTATATTTTACATGTTAAGCATCTGAATTTTAAAGATCTAGTTTAAAATTATGTCAATTTTATATTTAATCATATTCACTCATTTACCATTTTGTTAGCTGGATTTTCTTTGTTCTTTATGATTCTCCATTTAGTAAAGTATAAACATTTTATTGCAATCTTTATTAGTCTGCTTGGGCTGCCATAACTAAGAGCTATGAAGGAATGGCTTAGACAACAGAAATTTATTTCTTGTAGTTCTAGAGACAAGGAAGTCCAAGAACAAGCTGCCAACTCCTGGTGAGAGCTCCTTTCCTAGCTGGCAAGATGGCTGCCTTCTCCTTGCATCCTCACATGGCAGAGAGAGAAAAAAAATATCTCTCTTCCTTTACTTATAAGGCCATCAATTCTCTTGGATTAGGGCCCCACTTTTATGACTTCATTTAAGTGCAATTATCTCCTAAAAGCCCTATCTCCAAATACAGTCATATTGGGGATGGGGTCTTCAACATAAGAATCTGAGGGACAAAACTTTTCAGTTCACAGCACAAGCCAAGTTCTGAATTTCATGACCAAGTCGATGTCTCTAGAAGTCTCTACAGTTTAAGTATATTTGATTCCATCCTGAAATGACTGAATTAAACTTTTACAAATCTCTATGGTAAGATAAAAGTACAGATTGTGTCTCTTCTATTTGGGTAGTTTTGTGGTTGCTGTTTTGTTTTTTTGACTCTTTATTCTCAAAAACATTCTTGATTATTTTAATGATGTTGAAAGTAAACACAAGGATTTACTAAAAGAGTCTCCTTGAATGAGCATGGGCGTCAGAGGCAGAAGCAAGGCAGGGTCCGGCCACCAATATATATGGAGGAAAAGACCTCATGTGTCTGAATAGGAGGCCCATCTACCTTGTCTCCTCTCTTCCTTGTACTTACATCTGTAACCAGAAACTACATGCAATACCCAGGAGAAGTGAAGCCCATCTGGCCTGCAAGAGATGTCTTTAATCTTATGTTTTAAATACTCAGATTTTCTCATATCTATATTTGCTGATTTGAGTGGGCAGTACAGACACATGGCGAAAAAGAAAAAAAAATGAGATTATTAAAAGAATAAAACTGTGAAGAATAACTTACCCTTTCACCAACTATCTCTTCCCAAAGCTTTAAATTTCCGAATTTGTCACTGAACGCATCATTTTTTCTATATTTCTTTCTCTTTTCCTTTTTTCTTCTCATTCTTCTCATTGTTCTCTCTTTCTGTCTCCTTTCCGCATCTTCTGTGCCATGGAATGCACACAAGATTACTTCTGAGGTAATCTTCTAAGCCAAATGTCATTGGCTTTTGATTTCTAACCTCTATCAGCAAAAATAACCACTACTGAACTTGAAATAAAGGGACTTGTTTTAGTAAATCAAATTAATAAGCATAATTTCTCTCTTAGTGTGCATAAGCAAATGTAAGTCATACAATATAGAAACGTTTATTTAGGGACCGGCCCAGTTGCACAATGGTTAAGTCTGCAGCCCAGGTTCCCCGGTTAGGATCCCGGGTGCATACATAGCACTGCTTGGCAAGCCATCCTGTGGTAGGCGTCCCACGTATAAAGTAGGGAAAGATGGGTAGGGATGTCAACTCAGGGCCAGTGTTCCTCAGCGAAAAAAAAAAGAGAGAGAGGAGAGTTGGCAGCAGATGTTAGCTCAGGGCTAATCTTCCTCAAATAAAAAAAAAAGACGTTTATTTAATCTGCTCAAAATACAACTTTGACACTCAGCTCCCTACTTAGAAATAGGTTATGGATACTTTGTTAGTTATTCTTGCTTTAAACAAGTCTCAGTATATATTTTTTCCATTTCAACTACGTAGAAAAAGTTGACATACAAACACTAGATTAATATCAATGAACGTTAGAGAAATAAAGAAGTGAAAACTAAATTTTGATGCCATGGTCATAATAATAAAATCTTTCAATCTTCCATTGATCTTTAACATTCAACTTGTGACCTCATCAGGAATATAGTTTTTTCTTACCATAAGGATCACAAAGCTAGATATTTTATTTTCTTTATTTAAACATGTATGTATGGCCCAATTACTTCTCTTCCATTGGTGCTGAAGAATGGGAAGTTTTAGAATAACAAAACCATTGTTATTATATTAGCAGATATTATATAACAATTAAGATTCTAGGATTTAAAGGAGACTGCTTCCAAGCTCTAGAAATAGCTAGCTATGTGGCTATAGGGAAGTTGTTAAACTTCTCGGGTTGTTAGTTTCCTTGGATGTAAAATGAGAACTAAAACAGTATTTATCTCAGTTCGTTGATGCAGTGATAAATTGTTTAACAAATGCACAATATTTAGAATAGTATTTGGACTGCACTAAGCCAAAACATAGTTTTAATGTATATAAGGCGACATTCAAATTTATTCTCCAATTAAACGTAAATAGTTCCATCAGAGGATTAAGTATCAGATATACAGAAAGGCAAAGTGTGTACACCGAATTGAGAGGAAATAGAGGGGAATATGGAGCACATAAAAGCAAAGTATTAGAAATTGGAAGAAGAAGAATTATGCATATATATTTAATGTAAAATAAATATCATTATCATTTTCATATTTTCACACTCCTAAAGATACACTGAAAAAAATCAATTTTAGGGAATCCAGGCAGAAAAAAGTTCTACATTTAGCGTTTGATTTTTATACGAAATGTATATAGTTGTAACTAAATTTATAAAAGCATCTAAAGTTGTAACTTATTTAGACTTGATATTTAGAGTTATTCGTATTTCTGAATTATTTAAATTCTGCTTACCAGAACAAGAAAGTTGTGTATTTGAAAGATACCAAAAATATGTGAGTACCATCTAGTGGTAAAACAGGAGGTAAGCAACAAGCTATGAGAAAAGGGGGTTAAAACAGGTCAGGGAACACACGGCCAGAAAAAAACCGTAAAGAATGAGTGTGCCCAGAATCAGTAAATATCAAAAAAGAGCCCAAGTCTTTGTTATAGTGTGTACGGGTGGTTAGACAATAGATCACTTGAGCTGTGACCAACAGGAGAATAACGTGCATCTACCAAAACTGTGTTCCTGACCACATTTCTGTATAAGACCAAACTAAATTCTAGAACACTACAGGCTGGGATTATTGGAATTTAAAGCCCTCAGATTGACAGAACACCACAGTAATGCTGCACAACTGTGAAACAAGGCCTGACATTGGCAAGAGGAGCGAGGGACATGCAGATTACTGTGTAATATACAGAAGTAAACATTGCAGGCTGTACTGTCACAGGATAACAGAGTTTCCCTTAAGTATAACAGCAATCATTATAGAAACAAAGGTTTGTTTTATAAGATAGTGTTTCAATTATCTTAAAAGTCCAGGTGAGAAAAACTGAAGTATGACCAAGGATTCAAATTTAGTAAGACATGAAGCGGGAATTCAAATTCAACGCTGTTGGGTTACAGAATTCAAACTCAACAAATAAAAGATGCTTATTCAAAATATATAGTGAGAAAACGTGTTTAATGTGAATGTTGTACGAGAGCCTAAGGAAATAACAAGTGTAAATATCATGATGAAATAAAGTTGTGAAATTCCAAGCTGTCTCAAAGCAATCAAATCAGCAGCAGATGAAGAATATGTGCCTGATTTGGATATTATGAGCAAACAACCAAAAAATAAATAAATAGAAGAAATTCACACTTATTTAAGAGATAAAAGTATAATTTTGGCCACAGGACTAAAGTTTTTTCATAGATATCTACATGAAAATGAATTGATAACAAATTTAACTGACAAAATGCACTATATATGCATATGTGGTGCATATGCATAATGCAATATACATAAAGTATTTATGTATAATATTCATATTACATATGTATATCGCATATGGACATTTTTTCAAAGTCTAGATACCATAATTCATAGAAAAATTTGTCATTTTAACAAACTGGAAATTTCAATCTCTGTTTATGTTAATAAGGGTTCAATAGAGTTTTATTGCAGGACATTAAGCAATAGAATAGCAGAACTGAAAAAAAAAATTAAGGTGCTGGAGGCTCTGAAACAGGTATGAGGAGTTCCAGGCCACCTACAAAGTTAGAGGGCACACAGCCTCCATGAAACCGGCCTTACTTCTGACACTAGCAGCTCATTCAGAAGGTTCCTCAAAATACCCTCAGCTTCAACTATTTGCTAGAATGACTCAGAATTCATCGAAAGCTTATACATTCAAAGTTACAATTTATTACAGGGAAAAGATACAGATTAAAATTTGCCGAAGGAAGAGACACATAGGGTAGGATCTGGGAGGGTTCCAATTGTGGGTCTGTTGTTAGCCTCTTCCTATGGAGCCAGGGCACCTTATTTTTGGGGTATCCATGTGTCACAATGCAAACAGAGCACCGCCAAACAATGAGGTTCACCATAGCCCTGTGTTCAGAGCTTTTCGCTGGGGCTCCATTCAGTAGACATGGTTGATTTATTGTTTTCCCATGTGGTTGATCTCAGCCTCCAGGTTGATTGATACTGCATCACCCAAAGTCCCCTCCTGATCCTCATTGTTGGTCTTCCTGGCATGATCAGCCCTGACCCTAAGAATATAGGGGTATGGCCAACCCCACCCTAAACAAAATGCTTCTATCAGATATAACCTAGATTACTTCCCAGAAGCTGAGGGCAAATGCCAGAGCTCTCTTTGAGCAAGGCCAAATTATGCACTACACAGTAGGTCATAACAAGGTTTTCAACTGGGAGATTGGTAGGGGTTCATATTAACAAACAAACATGATAAGTTTGGTTTACAATGTTAGCCCTTATTCCAAGAATAATACAGCACCTATTATACTTTTACCATGTTTCAAGCATGAAGAGATTGGAATGTGTATGTAAATGTATATACTATGCATATGCTGTGTACAGATAGACATGGGTATGGATATAGATAAGATATACAGCCGTGTGCCACAAAATGACATTCAATCAATGATGGTCCACATATACAATAGTGGTCCCTTAAGATTAAGACCATATGGCCTAGGTGTGTTGTAGGCTATACCATCTATGTTTGTGTAAGTGCACTCTATGATGTTCCCACGATGATAAAAATTACCTAACGACACATTTCTCAGAACTTATTTCTGCTGTTAAGTGACACACAACTGTGGATATGACATGGATAGATAGATATAAATACACTTTTTTCTCCAGTAACTGTGTACTCTATTCATTCATGGAAGTTGAAAACAGAAGTTGGACAGCTAATTAGGAATCCATTAATCCACTGCAGGAATCCAAGTGAAAACAGATGGCCAGAGAGGGAGAAGAAGATATATTACTATGAGAACTATCTAAGAGGTAATATTGGTGACAAGTTCTATATGTAAATATGTTTAAACAGACTATGATGTTATTTTGGATATACAGACTGGTAAATATTGAACGTCTGGAAAGCCTTCAAAGGAGTGTAAAGTCCTAGATAATGGTATTAGAGTTAAAAATGGAAAAATTATCATGATAAGGAGAGTTTCCACTGGAGAAGTCAGTATAAAAAAACAGATGTGATTTGTATAGGGAAGGACAAATCAGATAATCAGAAAATATACATCCATCTGTGCACGTTTAGAGCGTTCTCCCTATTGCAATAGTTATTTTCAAATAAAATTTCTCCCAGCTCTGGATTTGTGTTTGATGTAACAGCTCAGTGCGATCACACGGATCGTTGTGAGACGGAGGCAGCAGAGCCAGAGGAGGAGAGGGGTGATGACAGAAGCGGAGGCTGGAGGGAGGCCACTGCAGTGGGCCCCGCTCAGGAAATGCAAGCGTCCGCAGAATCTGGAAAAGGCAAGGAAAGGGATTCTCTCCTAGAGCCTCTAGAAGGCAGCAGACCAGCTGACGCTTCGCCTTAGCCCAGTGAGACGTGTTTGGATTTTTTACCTGCAAAACTATAAGAGAATAAATTTGTGTTGTTTTAAGCCACTAAATTTGTGGTAATTTGTTACAGCAACAATAGGAAATTTAGACATTTCTTGTGTAAATTTTACCAAATCACTAATTTCTCCATGTGTCAAATGACTGCATTGAATAAGTTATTTTCCAAAGATATTTTTAGGCTAAATCTTCTGTTATAATATTGTGGTCAAGTCCATGTGCCCAGAGTGTTAAGCCAAACAGCACGACTTTGCAGGTTTTGAACTTAGACTTTAGAAATCATGTATCAACTACTTGAAAAGGAAGATGTTTGGTCTAAGTAAGCAGGTAATGTAAATACACCAGAAGCAATAAGAGCACTTCAAATTTCTCATGGAGTGGGATTGTGATTAAGTCAGAAAAAGACTGATCAATCATGACAGAGTACGAATATGGAATTATAAGGGACCAGAAGCAAACCCAAGTACCAAGAAAATAAACAACCAAAAAAACAAGAGAAGAGCTCAGCTAAGGGACTGGATAAGAGGTCAAAGTGGGAGCGACAGACAAAATGACTCTCTTGGAAAAGGCATCTCCAGTCTTCTCAGAGTGGCAATGAAGTCATCATAGAGCTATCACCTGCCCATTGATCAGGACTTGTCCAGGCTTAAAAATGTCAGCCTCAAACATGGAACTCACACAGTTCAGAAGAAAAAGTAATTCCAGACCCATGTCAGGCAAATGCAGACTTTGACAATGTGACAGTGTCACAAAGGCATAACCTTTTGTGTCAACTTTTGATAAAGCATCAGTAATTACCATAAATTACCATGGAAAGATTTCAAAAATGTACAAGACAATTAGCGATATTTTTAGGCTTCTCAGGAGTCCTAGGAAATTGAAAACCTACATATTCTTATGAATAAAAGACCCCCTGGAACACTATTGTTTAAAACTATATACAACTATATGTCTGTGTGTTTTATAAAGAGCTAGGCGATATTTTTGAAGTTATAAGGTTGCGTTAGCCTGCTTGGACTGCCATAACAAAATCCCAGACTCAGGGGCTTAAACAACAGAAATTTATTTTCTCACAGTTCGAGAGGCTAGAAGTCCGAGATCAGGGCACCAGTGTGGTCAGTTCTTATGAGGTACTCTTCCTGGCTTTCAGAGAGCCTCCCTCTGGCTGTGTCCTCACATGGCAGAGAAGTTCTGGTGACTCTGCCTCTTCTTATAAGAGCTCCCATCCTATCAGATGAACACTCCACCCTTATGACTTCATTTAACCTTGACCGTCTCCTTAAAGGACTTATCTTCATACAGTCACATGGGTGTTAAGGCTTCAACGTATAAATTTGGGGGGACACAATTCAGCCCATAGAAAAGGTAATATGCAGAGACCGACCCTGTGGCTGAGTTGTTCAAGTTCAGCACGTTCCACTTCGGCAGCCTGGGTTCGCAAGTTTGGATCCCAGGCGTGGACCTGCTCTGCTCATCAGCCATGCTGTGGAGGCATCCCACATATAAAGTAGAGGAAGACTGGCACAGATGTTAGCTCAAGGCTAATCTTCCTCAGCAAAAAGAAGAGGAGGATTGGCAATGGATGTTAGCTGAGGGCAAATCTTCCTCACACAAACACACAAAAAGGTAATATGTAGAAATTACACATTACAATTTAGGTTTATTTACTATTAAATAAATCATTTATTTTGGTGGAGAGGGGAAACATTGAATTAGTAATAAGAGCAAAATTAGCTACATTCCTACTCCCAGGGGTAAATGCTCAATATTATAGTTTCATTATAACCATAGTCTGTAAGTGTTGATTTTACAGAATAAAACTTTAAAATTTGACCTTGCAGCACATATTTTTTTCTATCATAAAGAACATTACCAAACATTCTAAAGGCTTTAAAGTATTTCAATGAATATCTGAAAAAAATATATATAAATGGCAACACGTTTCATCTTTCGCTGGTCTATCTGTGGGCTCTCCTCTTGTTTTTTTCACAAGTGGAGGATACATTAATGCAATTTATCAGGTTCTCTCCAGTAACTATTTCTATATTCTGTCTCTTTATGTCAGAGTCTCTTAGTGTATCCAGTGTCAATAGTTACCACAAATGGGTCACATGTGGGCAAGGTACAGATGCACCCAGTGCTCGGGATACTGGGTGGGCTCTGGGCCCTTGGGGCCTCTTGCTGGTAACACCCCTGTCTATTTAGTCCAGGGTGTGGTTCAGTATTAGGATTTCCTGTGTGTACCTCAACCTGGAAACATTTAGGAAGAACTGCTTAAGTCTCACATTCTAAAGGCACTATGATGCACATATTTGTGAGCAAAAGGGCATTCAGTGTTTCATATTCCTTGTTAGACAAGATTCCTCAAAGCAAAGGACTAGAAAAGGGATAAAAGTTTTCAAGTAAATGGTTCATAGTGCAAGACAGCTTTTTATAAAAGTTGCATCAATTCACACTCATACTGTTATGGACTGAATTCTGTCCCGCAACATTCATATGTCGAAGCCCTAACCCCCAATGTAACAGGATGGGGACACAGGGCCTTTAAGGAGGCAGTTAAGGCTATATGAGCACATAATGGTGGGGCCCCAATCCCAAGTAACTGGTGTCCTTATAAGAAGAGGAAAAGACAGCACAGAAGAAAGGCCATGTGTGGACACACCGAGAAGGCATCAACCTACAAACCAAGAAGAGTGGTCTCATTAGAAATCAACCCTGTTAGCAGCTTGATCTTAGACTTCCAGTCTCCAGAACAGTGAGAAAACAAATTTTGTTGTTTCAGTCACTCTTCATAGAAGAGCTTTCACAAAGAAATGATTTCAAATCAATTAATTAGAATTTAACAGTTACTGTTAATTTTGCCTGCACGATTTTTAAACTCAGAGAGATTGGAACATTATTACTTTTCCAATGCACATTGCAATTGTCAAAGCAAATGATATTCCAAGGATAAAGACAATATAATTCTAGAGATTTATTCTGGAGTTAATGGCTAAGTAAATAAAGAATAATTTTTATTTATTTATTTGGGCTCTGAGATAACATCTATTGCCAATCTTCCTCTTTTTGCTTGAGGAAGATCGTTGCTGAGCTGACATCTATGCCAATCTTCCTCCACCTGGTATGTTGGGCACTGACAAAGCATGGCTTGATGAGTGGTGTATGCGTCCGTGCCTGAGATCCAAACCCGCAAACCCTGGGCTGCCGAAGCAGAGTGCAGGAACTTAACCACTATGCCACTGGGCCTGCCCCAAGAATAAATTTGAAACAATTTTTGTCAATAAAAGAAGTTTAACATATTTTAGAAAAAGTGAGTTGATTTTTGAGGAGATGAACAGCCTTCTCAAATGCTACCAGTAGATGGTGTAACAGGAGTAATCAAAATTGAGAAAACATCCTTATGTATTTTCTCAATAACCACTCTTTAATTTCTTTGTTCAGGACAGTTATTTTTTTAAATAATACAAATTACTTTGATATGAGTACATGCCTGTGTAAAGTGTATTTCAATTAGATCTACGCTGTTCTAAAATTACCACAACTGATTCAAACATAAAAAGCAGAAAGATGACGCTTCATTTTTTCTCTTTTTCATTAAGTTCAGGCACAAATATTTCAGACAAAGTTTACTTGCCTATGTGCAGTTAGTACTTCACATAGACTATTTGCACACTACATATGTGTATATGTATCTTTATCTCTTCCAAAACAGTACATTAGCTTTATAAATCCATGTTACTAGCATCTATATTGGTCTATGAGAAAATATTGTTTTTATTTTACTAATGCTTATAAATGTCTTGCTAGGATTGAATTAAACACTATATTTGTTATTCCCTTAGCATCAACAATACATAAGTATCAAAGAATATATGTGTATCTAATTATAGACTCAGTTTCAGCTACAAAAATTTCATGAATCATCACATATTTGTGACCACTCTAAGAGGACCAGTGCAAAATCAACATAATAATGTGTAAAATATAAAAGAGCAACCTCTTGCACACCCATATATTCTATGTTGTGTGGTCATTGCCACAAAAGTTTCCTGTCTACCATGTGGCCTCGAATAATGACAATTATTTCATGTGCTATATAAAGCAGTGCAATCATGATCATTTTTCTAATAGAAGTTTGTTTTTTAGCTTCATTCTTTTCACATCCCTTTTTAAGACAATTTAGTCATGGGCTGCAACCCCCATCCTCGATTGGAATATTTTACAGATCATCGAAGATTTATACCAAAAGCATAGACAAAGCAATTGATGATGCTCAGCAATTCTTTCCAGCGCTATCTCTACCACTCCTGTGTAGGATCACACATCCTACTTCTTTTCTGAAGTAAAGTGTGGCCCCAGGACCTGTTTTGGATGCGTTATTTTGTGGAGATTTATGAGTCAGTACAGGATTCACCATATTTTTTCCGTGCAGAATTTGAACTTTATTGATTAAATGAATTACTATCCATCAAGGATATAGGACAGCACCTGATACAAGTGTTCACAAATGCCCATTACTTACCCACTGATTCAGCTTGACTAACTCAGTCAGGCTTCTCACCTCCTCATAGACCCTAAACACTGGCTCACACTAAGTTTAAGCAAGCACTAAGGAGCAGAAGATGCCCCTGAATGGCTCATTCCAAGAACCTGCTGACCGTAGAAGGAAACATTTCCTGCTGAAGAACCTGATTTGGCCACCTGCTCACCCAGCCTGCTTACCTGCCCCTCCACGAAGTTTCTGCTGGTTCTGCTCACCTCCGCCTACAGAAGAAAGGCATTTTCTCTGCTTAATTTTGACACTGGCAATCCTGAGGTCATAGTGTTATCCCTATTATAACAGTCCTTTAAAATAAAGTCTCTCCTCAGCTAAGTCGCAATTTCTTTTTTGTATATCATATAATTATTTGTTGTTATCAGCATCTATAAAGACAAAAATATGCTGCTAGTGTGTATCTCATGATATTGAATTAAAATCTGTACCTATATAAGATGAAACATTTGAAATTATTATTACTTATTTGATCTATAAATTGGCAATTTCTCATGATTCAGTCTAAAATGTTGCTAAGTGAGAGTAGTCCATTTCTTCTTTGTTGTGTTCACGTTCCCCGGTCGCTGCTGGTTTATAAACTGAATTGGGAAATTTCTAGTATTCATTGTTGCTATTGTTCATCTGAAATGACTTATAAATGTGAGAGATAGAAATTTATTGAAAACTTATTTGATCTTTCGTGCAACGTCAGGAGTACTTTGATATTTTGTTGTTCTTATAGATTGCTTAATGTTTTCTACTTCTTTTTGCCAAATTGTTAGGCAATGTAAAGATTTCTTAGTAAACTCTCGTTATTTGATTGGCTTAAGTTGCACATTTTTATTCCTATTTCTTGTTTGAAAACCATGCATTAGATCTCTCTTCTTCTAAGGGTTATCACTAAATGTTCAAACTAGAAATACGAGTGTATCACTTATCAATACGTGGAATGAATTAATCACTAGATAATAATATTAGCATTCTTTTCTTTGTTACTCAAAACATCTTCTACAATACACCATTTGGTATCATACAAGGTGGTCTTGGACATTCTGATTGCTATTTCTTTTTAGATTTTGTTTTCTAAGAGCTGTTTTAGGTTGACAGCAAAATTAAGAAGATACTGAAATTTCCTATATATCCCTTACCCCCCACATACATAGCCTCCTCCATTATCAACATGCCCCACTAGAGTGTACATCTGTTACAACTGGTCAACTTACATTGACACATCATAATCACCCAACGTCCATAGTTTACCTTAATGTTCATTCTTGCTGTTGTACATTCTATGGATCTGGAGAATGTACAGTGTGTGTATCCACCATTATACCATCATATGGAGTATTTTCACTGCCCTAAAATCCCCCGCACTCTACCTATTCACCCCCCAATCCGCCCCCTGGCAACCACTGATATTTTTACTGTCGCTGTGGTTTTGCCTTTTCCAGATGGTCATATAGTTGGAATTCTATAGTATGTAGCCCTTTCAGACTGGCTTCTTTCACTTAGTAGTATGCATTTAAAGTTCCTCAAGTCTTTTCATGTCTTAATAGCTCTTTTATTTTTAAACCTGAATAATATTCTGTTGTCTGGATGTATCACAGTTTATCTACTCACCTACTGAAGAACATCTTGATCACTTACAAGTTTTGGCAATTATGAATAAAGTTGCTATAAGCATCCATGTGCAGGTTTTGAGTTTTCAATTCCTTCAGGTAAATACTAAGGATAACAACTGCTAGATCATATGGTAAGAGTGTGTTTAGTTTTGGAAGAAAATGCCAAACTATCTTGCAGAGTGGCTGCGCTGTTTTGCATTCCCAGCAAAAATGAAGGAGAGTTCCTGTTGCTCTTCATTCTCATCGGCATTCAGTGTTGTTAGTGTCCTGGATTTTGGATATTCTAATAGGTGCGTTGTGGTATCTCACTGTTCTTTTAATTTCATTTCCCTGATGACATATGGTGTGAAACATCTTTTCGCTTGTTTTCTACCATTTACGTTCTTTGGTGAGATTGCCTGTTAAAGTCTGGCTCATTTTGTCAAATGGGTTGTTTGTTTTCTTATTGTTGAGTTTGAAAAGTTCTTTGTATACTTTACATAACAGTTCTTTATCAAATGTGTCTTTTGCAAATATTTTCTCTGAGTCTCTGACTTGTCTCTTTATTCTCTTCACATTGTGTTTTGCAGAGCAGAAATTTTAATAACAAACTCCAGCTTATCAATCATCCCTTTCATGGATTGTGCCTTTGGTGTTGCATCTAAAAAGTCATCACCATATCCAAGATCATCTAGGTTTTCTCTTATGTTCTTTTCTAGGAGTTTTATAGTTTTGCATTTTACATATAGATCCGTGGTATATTTTGGGTAATTTTTGTGTAGGGTGTAAGATCTGCAACTAGATTCATTTTTTTGCATGTGGATATCCAGTTGTTCCAGCACTATTTGTGGGAAAGGCTATTTTTCCCTGTTATATTGCCTTTGATCCTTTGTATCAGTTGTCTACATTTTTGTGGGTCTATCTGGGCTCTCCACTCTGTTCCATTGATCTATATGTCTATTCTTTCACCAATACCACAGTCTTGAGTGCTGGAGCTGTATAGTAATCTTAAACTAGGGTAGTGTCAGTCCTCCAACTTTGTTCTTCTCTTTCAATATTATGTTGGCTATTTTGCCTCTTCATATAAGTTTTAGAATTAGTTTGGCATTATCCACAAAATAACTTGCTGGTATTTTGATTGAGACTACATTGAGTCTATAGATCAAATTGAGAAGAACCAACATCTTAATAATATTGAGTCTCCCTATCAATGAAATTAGAATCTCTCTCCATTTATCTACTTCTTTGATTTTGTTCATTGGAGTTTTGTAGTTGTCCATATATAGATCTTGTGTACATATTTTGTTAGATTCTAACTGCTATTTTAAAAAGTCATTTTAAAAGACTTGTAATATACATTAGTAAATCAAACCAAATCTGGAATTAATAAGGAGAGATTTCATTTGAAAATATTATTTTAATAAAAGAATGGTCCAACCAAAAGATCTGCAAGCATCTTAAAATCAGGCATAAAAAGGCTTTTATTTTATAGGAAGTGTAAAACAAAAATAGAAGGAAACAGGATCAGCAATTAGAACAAGAAATGTTCTCCTGAGGTCTATTGATACCTAGTAGGGCAGCTCTGCCATCAGTTCTGCCCAGGGCTGAGGATGGGTCTATGTTCCAGATGCTTTGGGTCTTTGTGAACAATATATAGAGTTAATGTGAGGTAAATATAAACCCTGAAAGTCATTTGGTGCATCGTGGATATATTAGTTAGGATTCTCCAGAGAAACAGAACCAACAGGATATATATAGAGAGAGAAATGGATTGATTTTAAGGAATTGGCTCACATGATTATGGAGGCTGGTGCATCCAAAATCTGCAGTGGGCCAGCTGGCTGGAGAACCAGGGAAGAACTGATGTTGCAGTTCGAGGATGATGATGATCTGCTGCAGATTTCTCTCTTGCTTGAGAGGGATGAGTCTCTTGTTCTGTTCAAGCCTTCAATTGTTTGGATGAGGCTCACTCACATTATGGAGAACATTCTGCTCTACTCAACAATTTCAATGTTAATCTCATCCAAAAACACCCTCAAAGAAACATCCAGAATAATGTTTGACCACATGTGTGGACATCATGGCCCAACCAGGTTTGACACATAAAATTAACCATCAAAATGGATATGAAGGCTTTTCCTGCCAGTCTCTTTTCCCTAATGCAGTGTGACTCATGTAGTAACGTGCATGGAATCCTCTGGGGTATTGCTTAGATAGTGAGAATTCCAGACACCTCTGTTTAGTATTCAAACTCATTAAGCCTCAGATAATGGACATGAATTTACAATTTCAGCAGTCTCCTAGGGGGAATTAAGATACAGGTGATCACACGCCTTCCTTTGAGAAACACTGTCAGTGATTTTCTTCTGACACTTAGTGTTTAATTAATGTTTTATGAAGTCATGGAGATTGTAAGCACCTGCAATTGTTCATCATGGTCATGTTTAATAGTCTGGAAATAACATGCCATGATCTATAATATTCTTTGAAACCATTAGTTTCTCTTACTTTTTTCATCACTAATTTACTAGGCTCATTACGCTTACATTTTTTACCACTCTGAGTAATAAGACTTGTTAAATGTGAACTCTAAATATCATCCCCTGTAGATGTTCTTTTCGCTGCCTTATTTATTTGGTGTTCAGTTAAGATTGTCAGTGAATTAGCTGAATGATGATACCAGAAGATTTTAACAATTTGCTCACTAAAACATGTATGCCTGTTTTATTATATGCAGAAAATTGTCTACTCAATTCAAAATTTAAAAATAGAAACAAAACATAATAGAAATAAAATAAAAATATAAAAATATATCTATATTAATTTTAAAAACAGACATATATTTCTATTAATTAAAATACTTTTAATTAATATAAATTAAATTTATGTTTGTTTAACAAAATACTTAATGGTTTGGACTTCTAAATAATTAAAAAGATAGTAATTTTTCATATTAGATGAAAATAATTTAATTACCAACACGGACATTTAAGAAAAATGACCATAATAAGTATGAAAATATAAATAATTTGTTATTTGGTGAAATTTCTAAACCTTACAGTTTTCTGTGGTGTTTGCATAGAAACAGTGTACGGACAGCATATATAAAATAATTATAATCACATTTTCAGCACAATTAACATTTATTGGGTATATTAGATGCTATAAGACAATAGAGAAATACCTTCAAATTTTGAGGAAAAAATATTTAAATATGACAATAATGTGATATATTGTCTTGTCTCTGTGCATGCAGACTGATAAACAAGTCCTATACACTTTTTACAAAGAAATTAATCAAGATTAAATTACAGAAAAAGGAAACTAATAGAAAATATGTGATATAAGAATTAGTGGCTTATATGAATTATAAAATATATTGCAAAAAACTAACACAGATGAAGAGGCATGCTTTATTTAATTTATTTTTAAAACATAGGTATTTTATATGGGTAAGTTGTAAACCACTGTAAATTTTTATGCATTAAATAAAATATTAAATATTAATTAAATAAAAATATTAAATAAAATATTAAAATACTCTGTTATTTAAATGGTAACCACCTCAACTTTCTAGCTCTTCACTCAATCTTTCTCTTTTTTTTTAAGTGGAGGAGTGTTTTGCTTAATATCTGAATCACTTCTTCCGAGTACTGAATTCCATCGTTTCACAAGTTCTAGGAAAATTTTCGCTATTGATGGTTTTTTTCCTTATATAATTGCAAAACCACTCTCTCTACCAGATCTTTCACATCTGCATTTCAATATATTATGTTCTATTCAATTTTAAAGATTAAGTAATTCTACATCAGGTAAAATTCAACTCTTGTCCCAAATGTTTGCTATACCTAATACCCAAATTTTCCCATGATTATAAAAACTACATAAACTAGCTGTATTTCAGCAAAATCTGAAATCTTCAATTCAGTTTTATTTGACCTATGATCTTACCACTCAGGTTAAACTTTTTTTTCCAAAGCAGTTTTTATCTTTAAACACATATAAGCAGAATTCAAAGGATTTGCCTGCTTTTTTCTTTATTAAATAAATTGTTTTCACCATTTGTTCATATAGATATAGATATGTTTGGATACGATTATACATCTGTGTCAATAAATTAAAAGTACCTCCCAGTATTTCAAATGAACATAACATAAAATAACCTGTTTTTAAAGACAATTAGAAAATCATTGTTTGCTAGTAGATGGATTGAAGTAGATTACATTTATTTGAAGACTGTATATGACTTATACATCTGTTCTTTTGTGTATTTAAATATATTTGAATATTAATTTGTTTTACATTTTGGCTATATTAGTATAGTTTTAGGCAATAATATATTAAGAAGTTATGGGGCCAGCCCCGTGGAGGAGTGGCTAAGTTCATGCGCTCTGCTTTGGAAGCCCAGGGTTTCACTGGTTCCTATCCTGGATGCGGACATGACACCACTTATCAGGCCATGCTGAGATGGCATCCCACGTTCCAGAACTAAAAGGACTCACAACTTAAATATGCAACTATGAACTAGGGGGATTTGGGGAGAAAAAGCAGAAAAAAAAGGAAGATTGGCAACGGTTGTTAGCTCAGGTGCCAATCTTTAAATAAAAAAAAAAAAGAAGTTACACAACCTGTTTTATTTCTAATATCGGTTAATTTATGATGTAAAAATAGTGACCACAGTGGAGAAATTTAGCAAACAAACACTTCAACAAGTAATGACAGTTAACATCACCCATAGATCATGTGTTCATCATGTACACCCCAGACAAATGTAAACAGGGCACATAACCTCTGTTTTATTTTTTCCAAAAATCTGTAACTCCAGTCTAACAAAATGAAACAGAAAATTAAAAAAACTAGATTAAGACATGTATACTCGGTCCACATTCATGAAGACTGTGAACATCATGACAAACAGGAAGGGGAAAACATCACATATCAGGGGAGGCCCAGGTGACATGGCAACTAAATGCACTCTAGAACGTTGGATGGGATCCTGGAGCAGAAAGAACACATTGATGGAAAAACAGATGAAATCCAAATAAAATCTTGAGCTTAGTTTAACTAATAGTAATAGTAATGTACCCATGTCGGTTTCTTCGTTTTGATAAATATACCACAGTAATGTAAAGTGTTAATAATACAGGAAACTTGGTGATGAATGTTCAAAAAGATCTCAATATTAACTTGGTAACTTTTCTAATTTCAAAATAAAAAGTTTAGCTAAAAAGACATACATACTTGTATGTTTGCTTGTACGTATGTATGTATTTACCATGGGCTTCAGGTGTATTTGTTGAATGTACAGCACATTGTCATCATTTACATGTTTCTTTTTATTCTCTATATTACAAAAGAATTTTCTACATTATGTATTCACAGTTTCTGAGTTTTGTAGATGCTTATATCAATTACCAATAATGGCAGTTTTATTTCTTCTTTCTTTATTTGATTGATTGCAAAAATGGCCCTGATTTCTGAGCCCACTCTGTGTCTGCATATTTAACAATGTTACTTTGCAGCTTCTCCCAGGATGAGGTTGAGTTTATTTCCTCATTCCAAATTTCTGCACTGGGCTTATGATTTGCCAATAGTATGTAGCAGAAATGCTGTTGTACCACTTCCAAATATAAGATTCAAAAAGCTTGGCATGCTTCTTCTTGCTCTCTTGGAAACCTGCTGCTGCCATGTGAAAGGTTTTGGCTAATGTGCTAGATCCTGAGAAACACATTGTCTGATCACTCCTGTTAACCCAGCAGCCAGCCGGCCAATTGCCAGATATGGAACAGCGGCCTTCCTAGAATAACCAGTCTCCAGCCAGGCATACAGTTAACCACTGAAATAATAACGAGTCCAACTGCGATCAGCCAAGCAGTATTTGCTCAAGTGATCCACAGACCTGTAAAAATTAATATATAGTTCTGGTTGTTTGCTACTATGGACTAGTTAATCGAAACATTTTCTTATCATATATATACATATATATAATTTTTTCTTTATATTTTATGGAATTTTTGATATATTATTTTAAATAATTAAGAGAACTTATTTCTGTGTACTCTAGCAAGTAATTTTTAAGTGTATAGTGTTGTATATTTATCACTTTTTATCTATTGAAAGAAATAAAATAGTTTTCTCCATTATTTTATTAATGTGTTGGTTTATATTTACAAACCTTTTGATGATAAGCCACCTTTGCATTCTTGAAATATAGAGCAGAGTTCATCTTGTCCATTTTTCAAAAATTAAATTGTGACATCAGTTATATAGTGCTTTACACAGGATTTGTGTTTTTGTCATAATTTATAAGTGAAATAGGCCTACGGTACATACTTACTGTATTGTCTTTTAGAGGTTTAGAAATCAATAGTATACTAAATGCATATAATGAGTTGCACCTTGTTTGTCTATTTTTGTGTGTGTGAGGAAGATTGCTCTGAGATAATATCTGTTGCCAATCTTCCTCTTTTTGCTTGAGGAAGATTGTCACTGAGCTAACATCTGTGCCCATCTTCTTCTATCTTATGTGGGATGCCACCACAGCGTGGCTTGATGAGTGGTGCTAAGTCTGTACCTGGGATCTGAACCTGCAAACCCTAGGTTGCCAAACAGAGCACACGAACCTAACCAGTATGCCACTGGGCCAGCCTGTTTGTCTATTTTTTAAAAACAAATCTTCTATGAAATTAACTGCTCTTGGCAGCTAGGTAATAGTTGACTACAATAACTTCTTGCAAATAGCTTTGTATTAGGAAAATTTTTTTATTTTTGAATTTTTGAGCTCTTTTCCATGTAAAACTTTTGATTTTTTCCTCTATTCTTATATTTTATCTGTTTTACTGATTTCTGCTTTTTATTGCTCCTGATTTTTTTCTAATTATTTCAAAAACCTTTTTTTGTGGTCATTGTGTAACTGATTCTAACATTTATTTGGCCAGGACCCAAAAAGGAAATATACACTTAAAGAATAAGGACAAGGTGGGGGCTGGCCAAATGGTGCAGCAGTTAAGTTCACATATTCCACTTCAGTGGCCCAGGGTTCACCAGTTCGCATCCTGGGTGCAGACCTACACACGACTTGTCAAGCCATGCTGTGGCAGGCATCCCACATAAAATAGAGAAAGATGGGTACAGATGTTAGCTCAGGGCCAGCCTTCCTCAGCAAAATAGAGGAGAATTGGCAGATGTTTGCTCAGGGTTAATCTTCCTCAAAAAAATGAAATAAGAACAAGGTGGAAGGATTTACTCTATGAGGCGTCAAGAATTATTTTAAAGAATACATGGTATTGCATTTCCAGAATGACAGCCTAAAGAGTTCTGTGCACCTATTTCCCAGAGAAACAATCATAAAGGCTGAAAATTATTTAACAAATAACCTTTTAAAGTCTCTGGGAATTCCTCTAAGGGCATACCAAAAGTTAAGAAATAGGTACTTAAGAAAATCTACCAAATCTTATAAATATGAGCAAGAACATTTGGAGTCTTTGGCACGTGAGCCATGACTCAATCCTCCACATTCCACCTGAGCTCTGTGTGACAGAAGCTCCACTTGAACCACGACAATTGGGGTCCATCTCACTTCAGCTCCTAGTCAAGGAAAACAGTACATCATCGAGAGGGTCAGGCCACAAGCATTGCTCAATCCCCCGTTCTAAGTTACAGAGTATAACCTGGCACCCATAGCAATGAGATTGGGGCTCCCTTCTTCCACCATCTCCCATTCATAGGATGGAGTCTCTACTCCAGGAACCACCAAGGATACTGAAACCCTGATTACTCTCACCCAGCTTGCTCACATGATGGACATTCCAAACCAGGAGAGTCAGACTGAGAAAACAAGAGGTTTCTACTCCAGCCTAGCCCCATAGTTATAAAGCAGGGCATCATTCCAAGAGAAAAAAATAGGCCATGGTTCCCATTTCCAGGTCAGGATCAGTGATTCAGTGATTTTCAACAGCAAGACAGAAAGTTCATAGGAACAGAGAGCTGCAAAGCTCTCCCTAAAGGAACGGACTTTATGTGAAACAGAGTGTGGGGCCTAAGGGTGCTCTCACATACAATGAAGACTTTTAGTGGCAAACAATTAAGAGGAGGCTTTTAGTTTCATTAGAGAAACAAGAAGAACTATAGACCAGGTAGTTTATAGGCAAGAACCATGAAGAGTGACAGCTACAAGGAACCATAATGAGGGCCAGCTCCATGGCCGAGTGGTTGGGTTTGCACACTCTGCGTCAGTGCCCCAGGGTTTCACTGGTTTGGATCCTAGGCTTGGACATGGCACCGCTCATCAGGCCATGCTGAGGTGGCATCTCACATAGCACAACCAGAGGCACTCACAATTAGAATATACAACTATGTACTGGGGGCTTTGGGGAGAAAAAGAAAAAGAAGAAGGAGAAGGAGAAGAAGGAGAAGCGTAATAAAGTTAGAACAAACTAAATGGATTGCCTCAAAAAGTATCCCAGAAAAGAGGCTCACATTTAATTGTCTAACCATGGAAACATTTATGCTCCAGGACATTGTAGCTTCACCTCCATGGATCCCAAAAGCCCTAGCCACCACTGTGACCCACAGGACCTCTGAAGTCTTGGCCACTGAAGACCTCTGCAGTCTGTGCCAATGTTGACCTCAGTCGAGGAAGCTACATAGACACTACATCTCTGCACTCTCCTTGCAACCAAAGATGCTGTGCGCCCCCCAGTTGGCACCCTCACAGCCACCTTCAGGTGAAGCTCTTTCCCCACTGAAGCCAGGTTGAAAATTTTATACTACCCAAAGCAATCTATAGATTCAATGCAATCCCTGTCAAAATTCCAGTGGTATTTTTCAAAGAAACAGAAAAACTATCCTAAAATTTGTATTGAATGATAAAAGCTTGATAAAGAAGAACAAAGCTGGAGGCATCACACTTCCTAATTTAAACTGTATTCCAAAGCTATAGTGATCAAAACAGCATGGTGCTAGCATAAAAACAAATACATAGAACAGTGGAACAGAATAGGTAGCCCAGAGATAAGCCCAAGTATATACATTCAACTAATTTTTGACAAGAGCACCAAAAATACACAATGCAGAAAGGATAGTCTTTTCAATAAATGGTGATGGAAAAATTGTATATCCACACACACAAAAAATGAAACTGGACCTCTATCCTACATCACTCATAAAAATTAACTCAAAGTGGATTTAAGACTTAAATGTAAGATCCGAAAATGTAAAACTCCTTGAAGAAAACATAGGGAAAAAGATCCTTGACACAGGCCTTGGTAATAATTTCTTGGATAAGACTCTGAAAGCATAGGCAGCAAAAACTAAAATAAACAAGTGGGACTATATCAAACTAAGAACCTTCCACACAAACAAAGAAAACAATCAATAAACTGAAAGGCAAACTACAGAATAAGAGAAAGTATTTGCAAACCATATATCTGAAAAAGAGTTAATATCCAAAATATATAAAAAACTCATACAACTCAATAGCCAAAAAAACCAAATAATTAGAATAAAAAATGGGTTGAGGAACTTAATAGACATTTTGGATGACAATCATCCAAATTAAGATAAAGAATACTACCATCTTCCCACAAAGTTTAACCATGTCCGTCCCCAATCGGTCTTCTCCACTCCATAAGTAGGAAACTACAGATTTCTATCACTAACAATTAGTTTTATCTATTCTAGAATTTAATATAAATGGAAGAGCAACAAATATTCTTCTGTGCCTTGCTTTTTCTTCTCATCATGATATCTGTAAGACTCATCCATGTCATTGCCTGTATTAGTATTTTTATATTTTATTCTCAGTATTATATCCTTGTAGAATTATACCAAAAATTGTTTTTGGGATTCTTTTTTTTGCTGTGGAAGATTCACCCTGAGCTAACATCCACTGCCAATCTTCCTCTTTTTGTATGGGGGCTGCCACCACAGCATGGCCACTGACAGACGAATAGTGTAGATTTGTACCCAGGACCTGAACCGGGACTGCCAAAGTGGAACGTACTGAACTTAACCACTATGCCACCGGGGCTGGTCCCCAAAATTGTTTATCCATTCATCTTTGGATGTATGTTAAGACATTAAATTGCATACAAGGTTTGCTATTATGTGTAAAGCTGCTGTGAGTATTCATTTACAAGTCCACTTATAAACATATACAGTCATTTTCCTTAGAAAAATAGGTGTTCAATTGCTTTGTCATATAAGTTTATGCTTATGTTTTAAAGAAAGCGTCAATGTGTTTTCCAAGAGAAAAAGTAAAAATAAATTTTCCAGTCTATATTCTCATTAAATGAGTGAAAATTCTGAATGTTTTACTTCCTTGTAAACAGCTGGAACTGAAGCCCTTTTAACTTCAGCATTCTAGTGAATATGAGATATATATCTTAATAATTGTTGTTTGCAATTCCCTGATGACCAATGGTGTCACATATGTCTTCAGGTGATTATTTTCCAATTACATATTATTTATTTCTTTTTATTGAAGATTGGCACCTAGGCTAACAACTGTTGTCAATCTTCCTTTTTTTTTTAAGGATTGGCACCTGGGCTAACAACTGTTGCCAATTTTTTTTTTTTTTCTGCTTTATCTCCCCAGCACCCCCCTGTACACAGTTGTATATCTTAGTAGCAGGTCCTTCTAGTTGTGGGATGTGGGACGCTGCCTCAACGTGGCCTGATAAGCTGTTCCATGTCTGCGCCCAGGATCCGAAACCTGGGCCCCCGCAGCGGAGCACGCGAACTTAACCACTCGGCCACGGAGCGAGCCCCAACACATATTATTTTTGAGAAATGTCTATTCAAGCTCTTGCTCATTAGCTAGGGTTGCTTATATTCTTAATTTCTAGGAGTTCTTTATATACTGTGGATAAAATTACTTCATCGTATATTTTTCCCAGACCTCAGCTTACCTTTTCACTCATTTTCTTTATGGTATCTTTTGAAGAGGAACTGGTTTCATTTTGTTGGAGACCAATTTATCAAATTTGTCCGTTTTGGTAATTTTTTTGTGTGTGCTAAGAAATTTTTCCCATCTCAAGATTGCGTAGATTTTCTCCTGTGTTTTCATCTAGATATTTGTAGTTTTTACATTTATGCCTATGATTGATCCATTTCAATTGTTTTTGTGTATTACGTAAGGGAAAGATTGAAATTCATTCTTCCATACAAATGTCTAGTGGTTCCAGCATCATATGTTTAGGATAACAAGGTTCATTGAATTATTTTAGTTCCTCTGTTGAAAATTAATTGTTAGTGTGTATGGGAGCTTAATTCTTCACTCTTTAATCTGTACAATGATCTAGATATCTACCATATGAGAATTACATATTTTGATGACTGTTCTAGAATTATGATAAGTTATAAACTTAGGAAATTGAATTCTGCAATTTTGTCTTTGTTTTTCAAAATGGTTTTGGAAATTTTAGAATTTCTGCATTTCTTAAAATATTTTAGCTAAAATTTGTCACCTTCTACAATAAACCTCTTGAGATATTAATTAGGATTGACAAACATATTGATTTAGGAGATTGGAAATCAATAATATTCACTCTTTCATTCTGTTAACACGGTAAATACCTACAATGTATTCATTTTATATTGTTACATAAGAAACTTCCACAATTTTATAGCCTTAATATATATTTATTATCTCAGTTTCTATGGTTCAGCAGCCCTGGCATGAGTTTCTCTGCTCAGTTTCCCCACGCTGCAATCAACACGTTGGCTGTGCAGTGTTCTCTTCTGAAAGGGTGAAACCTCTTTCAGGCTCCTTCAGGTTAGCAGAATTCAGTTTTTAGTCGTTGGACTGAGGACCAGCTCCTGGAGGCTTCCCATCTCCATGAGTGGTTCACAGTTTGATTTATTCTTTAAAACATACATCATTTAGCAGTGTGCTAATTTAATTTCTGGAGTATTTTTTACTTCTGTGGTTCCGTCCTTACTCCTAAGGCGAATCTGTTTGCAAGCTTTGCCACTAATAAGGTGTTCAGGAGACCTGCCTACTCTGGCGCTTCTCTAACCCAACACTGCCCACACTCTAGTATCACTGTCTGCTCTCAACTCCCTGGTACTCTTTGGATAGCCTAGTCTTGCGCCTGTTCAGTTTGGTCTTCAGCTGCAGAATTGTAGATGTCTTCCACCTGGACTTCTAGAACACCTTCTAGGCATAGCCCCTCACTTCCTGTGCTGCACTCTGTGGATTCTAGCTGTTTTATGGTCACAAATTCTTTTCTTTGTCATCTTAGTTCAACAGGTCAACCATGTTTTATCGGAATCAACTTGCTGCACCAGGGCTGGGAAAGTGTTCCCAAGACTCAGAGCAAACGTGGGGTTCACCTTGTGGTTCGCCTTCTCACAGGGACCACAGTTAGATTATTGATGTATGATTCCTGAGAACTGTTTTTGAATATAATTTCTATAATTTGGGGGGATATTTTCAGGGCTAGTCAGGTACCAGTTACGAGGTTCAGGTACCAGAAAATAAAAACAAATTTTACATATTGAAATGTATGTATGAGCTAAAAATCGATGGAAAAGTTATACTATTAAATACTTACTGACTAAAAAAGAAAACAAAAATTAAATGATCTATGTAACTAGTTAAAGAATTTCAAAAAATGCAATTATATAATCCTAAGGAAAACAAAATAGCATAACTAATGAAAAATAAAAAGAATCAATCAATAAATTAGAGATCAGAATATATGAGGTAGAAAAAAATAAATCCAAATGACAGTTCTTAAAAGTTTCAATAAAAAACAAATAAATAATCCAAATGTGTAATAATGGGTAAATAACTAAAGTAAAATAGAAATAAAAAGAGTTATAATGGACCACTTTGATAATATTACGGAAATGAAGTTGATAACTTCAATGAAATGTGTTATTTTCTAAAAATATATATTTTACCAAAGCTTTCCCCAGAAGATAGAAATAAAATCAAACCAGACATACTTCTATACAAGAAATAGATGATTTAAAAAAGTCTCTTATCTCCTTGCAAAACAGAACCAGCCCAAATATCTTCAATGGGGTTTACTACAAAGGATTTCGAGGAATGTCTGGTTTTGCCAGTCAGATTGGAGATGAGTGTTAAAAAAGAGTACACTCGTCATAAAACAGTATAAATAGTCACTCTTTTTCATTGCCAGTGGAAGTGTAAATTTGTACAACCTCTAAGGAGGCAGTTTGATAGTATCTATCAAACTTAGACACACACATAACTCTTGTGCCAGAAGTGTTGTATTTACATTACTGATAAATTCTTACCTGAGGGGGATGATTAATGTATAGAGCATTGCTTTGAAATAGCAAAATATAAAAAACAACCTAAATGTCCTTTAAAAGGGAAACATTTCAATAAATCATAGTGCATTCACATATTGGAATACAAAGAATTATTATAAAGATTGGACCACTTGCACGTACAGTGGTTGGGAGGTACCACAGAATACATTAAGTTAAAAAAATCATGGTGCAGAATAATGCTACAGGATGCAACACTTTATGTTTAAAAAATGAATACATATGCATGTACTTTTGCACATGCATAAAATATCTGTGGAAGAATAAATAAAAACGTAAAAGAAATTGCCAATGAGTAAGGTATCTTTATGTCTAGGGCAGTGATTGGCAAAGCTTTTTATTTTGTGTAAAGGGCAAGATAGAAAATAATTTAACCTTTGTGAGATTACATATAATCTCCGCCGCACATGCTGCTTTGTTTATACAAGCCCTTTAAAGTATAAAAAGTATTCCTAGCTCAAGGGCCAGAGATGCCCAACCTTTACACTCTCATTAATTGTCTATTTATTTTTGTAACATCGTATACATGTAGATTAATTAGACACCCCCCAAAACCCCTACGCTATGAGAGTTAAGAACACAAATAGGAACTTATATTTGCTTGTATGTTCCACTTCATCCCACACCCCAAACAATTTTAAGATAGACACTATTCTGAATTTGGTTTCACAATGTCTTTGTATTTTCAGATATAATTCTTATGTATTTGTGTGCATATATATATATATAATAGTTTGTGTTATGTTTATAAAAGCTTATCATGCTGATTTTATATCGAGTTAGTTAATATCATATTCAGTATTATGTACCTCATATTTATATGTATTTTAGCACTTGGCTCTAATTCTTTCATTTGGATGGAGGTATAAAATTCCATTATGTGACTATAACAATATATCTATCTATTCTCCTGTTGATGGACATGTGTATTTGTTTCCTAATTTTTACTACTAAGGACGGTGCTGTATAAGTACAATTGTATATACCTCTGAATGAACCTATGCAAAACTTTTTCTTGTGTAAATATTTAGAAGTAGTGTTTTAAGGTGATAGGATATGTAATTATTCAACTTTGCAAAACAATACCAAACTCTGCCAATGTCGTTGTATCAAAGTGTATTTGTACATTCATTATCATCCACTTCAACACCTGGTGTTGTCAGTTACGAATTTTTCCAGTCTAATGCATATACGATGGTATATTATTACATCATTCATTTAAATTTTCCTGACTTCAAATTTGTTTACCTATATGTGATTCTCCTCTCTGAAATGTCAGTCAGTTTCTGACTTTCGTCCGGTTTTTATTGCTGTTAATTGCGTATATTATTATTTAGTTCTATAGATATTCCTGAATAATTTGGTCATATTAGCAAGATACCATCAATTTTATATACTCTCTTTTATTCCATTAGAATATTATGTTATCTGTCCTTACACTAATAGCATTCTCTATGAATTTTGTATGAATTAACTATAGCTTCACAACATATCTTGATATGTAGTAGGGCACATCCCACATTTCTGCTTTCCTTCTGCAGTAGTATGCTGACTGTTCTTGGACTTAAAATATGCCATACGAATGTAAAATTATCTTACCAAATACACAGAAAATCCTATTGAAAATCTTATTGGAATTGCATTGAATCTGTGAATACTTTAGAGGAAATTGATATTTTTGTGATATATCCTCTAATATAAACATACTATACTTGCTAACATTTTTTTGCGGGAGGAGGGAGACCAGCCCTGAGCTAACATCTGCTGCCAATTCTCCTCTTTTTGCTGCGGAAGACTGGCCGTGAGCTAACATCCGTGCCCATCTTCCTTTACTTTGTATGTGGAACGCCTACATATTTTCTATTTAGGATAATATTTGCTCTAGCTTTTTTTCTCTTTTTTAAGAATGAAAGTTTTCTAACCCTAATTTAGGGTTTCTCTTTCTAATTTATTTATTACCTGTGAAATTACACCAAGCATACATATCTTAACAAAACACAAACTCAATAACGTCAATAATGCCTTAGCTCTGAATATCTCCCAGCTTGCCAGTGTTGTTTTCCAATTTTTCAGGTCCATCTTTTTTAATCCCATAAAATAGCCACTTTCATTACTTTTGTAGAGATAATATTTTGTTTCTCTTATAAAGTTACATTTTATTTGTTCAGAAATTCTTCTTGCGATTGAGACTGTCCTTTGTGATACATTTCCTTATTCTTGAAGTATATTCTTTTGATGTTCCTTAAGAGAAGGTCTCCTAATGTTAAATTCTTCCATTTTTCTTTAACTGTATTTACTTGGTCCTCTCTTGGACCATATGTTGCAATACGTGAGAGCTAAAGTTGACAAATAATGTGTGCCATATGTGTGAATAGCATAATTATTTGACATATTTATTTCTATAGACTCTATAATATTAAATATATTTTATAAAATTACATGGAAACTTTGAAATTATGGCTCATATATATTTTACAGCACTCACATTAACAGAGTGAGTGAAATAGAAATGAATAAATGTGAATAAATTCTAAAGTTATTACATTCTCATGATATCCCCTGCATTTCAATGATTACTTGCATTATAGTCTAATTAACTAGTACATACTCAAATCGGGAAAAATGTTAAGCAATTCTTATTTTTAATTATTAACGACCATTGTTCGGTTATTAAAATGCAGTTATAAAGCACTTATTAAAAACTGCATACAGGAAATGATGCACTTTTAAAATGTGCTACATGAAGGTTGATTAGACATCGTGTGTTGAAATTCCACATGCATATGTGATTGTGCAGGGTAATAGGAGAGAATGGTGTACAACATATAAAATATACATAAAATAAAATATACAAAATACAATTTGTCAGGGTCAGCCCAGCGGCATAGTGGTTGAGTTTGCATGCTTCACTCTGGCAGCCCCGGCTTTGTGGGTTCGGGTCCCAGGCTCAGACCCGCACACTGCTCATCAAGCCATACTATGGCGGTGTCCCAAATATAAGGTAGAGGAAGATTGGCACAGATGTTAGCGACTGACTTCCTCAGGCATAAAGAGGGAGATTGGCAACAGATGTTGGCTCAGGACCAATCTTCCTCACTAAAGAAAGATACATATATAATATTTATAGATAATTTGTCACTTGTAGGAAAAAAGTTGACTTCAATGTGATTTTAGATATTCTCTTGGTTACTCATATGGACAAACATTTAACACAATATATGTATAAAAAGGCTCTTCAAAAGAACAGTTAAAATTTGAGGATGCCCTTTCACGACTGATGTTATTAAAGAGAAGAGGAAACACACCAGACTGCCTATCTCATCCATGCAAAAGTTTTGTCCACAGAAAGCCATGAAAGTTACAAAGTGTCTTCTTATTTACAAGGTGCTTTTCTTTGAAAATCTCTAAAGATTTCCTTGTGATGCTTATTTAATAAGAAAAATCAAAAGAATGTGTGAAAGGTGGAAAGAAATGGTATGTGTCTTCGAGTGAACATTAAAGTTCAGAAATTTGAAAGTACTACTAATATAATCGTTCTAACTAAAAAGAGAAGAAACTAAAGGAAGTTTGAAGTTATTCATTATAACTTCAGAGGATTTCTCTGAAAACCACACAAAAGATTATATTACAAACTTGCTTCAATTAATGAAAGACCATTGCCTTTCAAATAATTTCACAAGATTATTTTCGATTACATTATGTATTATTGTTTCTTAGCTCTCAGGTTCTATTTTAATAATTACTTTACTTTCCAGGAAGATTATTATGAAACATAAATAACAAATGCATGGTCTCACCTAAATGTTGTCAATATTCACCTTGGAATGATGAATTAAAAATCTGATACACAGTGAAATAACACTAGCAATAAATATGTCAAAGAATGCTGTGCATAAGGCGACTCATAGTAAACTTCCTCTAACCGTGATTCAACCGAGAAAAGGTGTTTTCCAACTCATATAATCTTAGTTCAATAAAATAGATTGGCCCTTGTGCATTCATGCCCTCATTTTCCAGAATGAAAAATCTATTTACTTTCTCACCCTTTTTTCCAAGTTTTTGTCCAAAAAAGCATTTCATCATTATCTTTGAATTTCTCATATTATTTCTCAGATTAGAGAGGGAAAAAAAGAAACCATAGGAAGAGAATTGCATAATCGCAATAGTGATTAAATTCACCCACACAAACACACACACACGCGCGCAAACACATACAAAAATGTTTGAATATTTAAAGAAATACCCTTTGTTATTACCTTTAGGTGTTAACAAAATACCTGTTAATACCTTTACGTATTAACGAAAATACCTTTGTTAATATGTTTAGGATAACGAAATCCTTTGCTTTGAGAAACTTTACTTCCATTGTTTGAGAGCGTCTTAGCAAACTGCAGATATGAAGAGAAACTGCTCCATACTCAACTAGAATATAAACTTCAAGTTGACAAGTACAAGAATCTAGTCCAGTCATAGAAGCCATATAAAGATTAAAATAATTGTGAAGATATAGTAAAGTCTAAAAAATATGTATACAAAAATTTTCCTACTCAGTGTTCACCTTCTTATCCTGTTAGCGTTTGGTAACAGCATTTTAGAGCAGGTGATGTTTAAATGAGAAGGCTAGTATAGATGCTTCATAGTTTTACCTTTTCAAGCCAGAACTCTTCCACCCTCTCTAATCATAAAAAGAATTATCCCAAATTAATTTCTATTTATCACAAAGACAAACAGAAGTAAGTAAATGAGGTAATATCAAGTTGCGTCTGTTTTACTCTTCAGTATACCCTCTACATCTAGAACACGGTCTGGGACTGCGTAGGAGCCCAAGAAACACACTTAGCAAATGTGTGAGCATGGAGTTGGGGCTTTGTGTAGGTTTTAAGTGATCACATTAAAGAGTGAGAGAGCCAGCATGCCCTGAAAAGATAGTGGTAACCAGCAAAGGGGAGTGGTATTTTAATTGCAGGATCAGCAGCATCAGCAACACCTGGGCACCTGTTAGAAATGCGGAAACCCAAGGCCCAGCCCAGACCCATCAAACCAGAATCTGCCTTGTGGTAAGTTCTTCAGCCAATTATCTGTGCACATTAAAGATGGAGAAGCACTGTTTAAGAGCATGTTTCATGTCGATTAGGAGGTTCATGGCTTAAATTTAAAGTGAGACCATTCAACAAGTCTGCAGGCTTGTTTCCAGCCCTGGTTGGTAAGGCACCCGTGTGATGGGGTGGAGTAGGTGGGTTGTTGGATTTACCCAGAGTTTGGGCTCTGTCTGAGACTACCATGGAAATGTAGGAGCCAACAACTTGGAGAACATGGTTTTTTAAAAAGTCTTTTAAGTGTTGAAGATTTTTTGGGAGGGTAGGATACTCGGGTAGGGTTCATATTTCATGTGCTGGTGGGACTAGAGTCGCCTCTTAGGCAAACGGCTGTCAAGACTTCAGGTGTGGTATCGCAGTCAGTGATGACACATTTGCTGATGCAAAATGGTAAAGAAAAGAACGTTTGAAACGTTCAGAAGATTTAAACCAGAGTATTAGAAAGAGCAAGTGGACGCCAGAGAAAGCAATATGGTGACTAGAGAGGGGAAGAGAGGGAAATGAGTGAGGTAAGAAACTATCAATGAATGAGGGGCAGTATGTGGGATATCAGTGTATCCAGTTTATTATGTAGCAAAATTCTGTAATTTTTTCATATTAAAAAATTTGTGTGCAGTGACAAACAAAATGGGTTCACATAACAAAGATTTGAGGGCCTCTCTGAGCTCTAGTATCTTTCTCTTTTTATAACATTCTCTTCTTTCATTCTCATTTTAAACAGCCTGGTGGATATACTTCCCTTTCTCAATGCTCATAAAATACACATTTGTCTTTGTGTGTGTGTGTGTGTGTTATTTATCTGTTATTTAGAGTCTATCTGTATTCTTTTCTGTCATTTGTTTCACAAAATTAAAACCCTACTATATAAATCTTGAGTCTTTTTTCCCAATTAAGGAAATATCCTGGATATTCCTCTAAGTCAATACAGATTGAAATAATTACCTTTAGTGGTTACATTTTTTTCAGTTATGTAGATATACAGTATATCCATCTGTATTTTTTTATGGGCATTTAAGTTTTTTCAGCTGTATGTATGGTTTTGATAATTTTTTTTGGTTAGTACGAAAAGTAAGCATATTTGAACATGAATTCTCACATGTGGGTGTTTTCTATAATGTATGTCTTTGGGGTTTATATATTTTTACAAATGGATATGACCAAGTTACCTTCCTCACAGATTGTAGGAGGTGACAGTTCCGACAATATTCCTTGCACGTCAGTCTCAGTTTACTCAAGTCTCTGGCAGGAGTTGACAGTTTTTAAATTTTTTTGCCAATGTTATGGGTGAGAAGTACACCTACGTGTTATTTTACTTTGGATTTATTATAACTATTACACTTTTAACTATTACATTGCCCTTTGGTTTTATTCTTTCATTAATTGCCTTTTGAAACTATGCTTGCTTATTCTCCATCCTTTAGATCCTTATGGTTTTGAAATAATTTTGACCAGTTTGATTTATTGTCTTCTGAATTCAAATATCATGTATATTTGCCCTTGTCAAATAACAAGAACAAAATAAGTGGAATTTTTTTCCCTGACAGAAGCGTATCATATGGCAACTTCTAACTACAAGCACGTTCTCAGACTTTACACTCAAAACAGATAAAGAAATTGGTGTCAGTAATTTGTTTTGAATCAGTCAGCCATCACAGAAGAATCTACAGTAATGCAAGTCTCTATTCATTCATTATTTAATCTATCTATCTATCTATCTATCTATCACCTATCTATCCAGCCACCTATCGATTTTGAAAATATCATTGCGATTTTATTTGTCATTGAGCTGCTTGTATGGTTAATTTGAAGAAAATTAGCACCTTTACAATAATAAATCCTTGCACATTGGAATAAGTTGCATCTTCACTTTTTAAAAAAAAGATCTTATATGTCTGTTATTAGATCCATCCCTATCTACTTTATAGTTTTTGATGCTATTGTAAATAGTATCATGGTAAAAATTACATTTGCTAACCATGCTTGAGAGTAGAAATGCAATTGGCTATTTTATATATTTTTGCAGCCATGACCCTTTTAGAACTCTCTTATTCTAATAATTTTTTCATTCGTTTGGGTTTTCTGTGTACACATAATGACTGATTCATGTCTTCCTTTCCAACCACTTTATTTATTTATTTATTTAGTTAGTTAGTTAGTTAGTTATGTAAGGACACTTAAATGAGACCTACCCTCTTAACAGAGTTTTAAGTGTATAACACAGTATTGTTATCTGTAGGCAGAATGTTGCACAGCAGATATCTAGAAATTATATTCATCCTGCATAATTGAAATTTTATTCCCATTGATTAGTAACTCCTCATTTCCCCCTTCTCCCAGCCCTGGGCAACCACCATTCTATTCTTTGCTTCTATATTTTTGACCATTTTAGATACTTCACATAAGTGTATCATAGAGCATTGTCTGTGACTGGCTTATTGCACTTACACCGATGCACTTAAGGTTCACCCACGTTGTCTTATATTGTTTTTATTTACATTTGTTTTATGTTCCTCAATAAATTCGCATCATTTTCTTCATTTGTATTCTGAAGATTTCCTAATTGAATTATTCATACATGGTTTATGTTAATACACATATATCATTATAGATGAGATTTTCTCTCCATTTTATATACTTACTTATTGTCAACATAATGGAAATAAATAGATTACTGAACATTTATTTTACAACCACATTCAAATGCAAATTAATCTTATTTGTTATTTCTTCATCAATTAACATGTTTGGTCTCTTTTACCTTTTGAAAATAGCTCTTACTTTTTGGAATAATTGTGACTGAATTTTAAATTAACTCTGACCACTCTTGCTAATTCTTAGTTACTCATTGTTCATCATCATTGTGAATTTTATACCAACTGCTTTGCATATTTAAAGACTCAATTTTTATATCACCCTCCTATTTCTCTTCCTTATCTCGATTATATCAAATAAATTTCTTGGGAGTTTAATGTTTGTCCTACCCTCTAGACACTAATAGTCATGAGAGAAAAACTATGCTTTTCTGTTTCATTGCTATCTGCTAAGTTTACACCCTGCTATGTAGAAATTTCTTCATATGTGACCTAAATCAGTGATTTCATATAACTCAATCATAGTTTTCATAATGATTCTAATGTCTTCTATAGGTTAACTTTATGTTAACATTATGATGATTTTGTGATATTCTTCCCATATTTATATATCTATTACTATTTTTAATGAATAAGTCTTCCAGAATTGTGATAAATATAAGCAACGATAGTAATAATTACTTGAGTTTAGTGTTCCAACATTAGGTATAATTGTATAGTACATAAATTTTTATCAGGTTAAATTTTTTGTTTGATTTTATTTTCTTGTATTTTTTCCAAGAAATGTATCATGACATTTACAGATTTTTTTTTTAATTTAAGCCATCAGAAAGCAATGTGTACTTTAAATAATGAATATATATGATTATATTTGGTTTCTAGATAGAACTAGTAGCATGGAGAGGAAGATTGTTAGGTGTGTGGTAAAAGGAATCTCTTAGGAAACTCTTTCAGTAGATTAAGTGTATGCTAGTTAAGTGATATATAATAATGAACCATGATTAAAAAATTGACAATGCAAATGGAAAGTAGTATACACACATATGTACACATAATAATTTAATAATTTATCAATGGAAATATTGGTGAATCTGTGGTTGTTGAAGTTCAAATTGTGGAGAATATTTTTTTAAAATCGGAAATTGGTAAGGGAAAATGATCTAACTTGGTATCTTATTTATTAGCAAATTTATGGTATATTTTACACTCAGCTCAATGAAAATGAAACAGGAGTTCAAAAAGAGATCCACACACATATGGTCAATTGAATTTTGACAAAGATGCCAATTTAATTCAATAAAGAAAGAATGGTCATTTCAAATAATAATGCTGAAACAAATGGATATTCATATGAAAAAGAAAAATATTAAACTCGAAATTCATACCTCTCACTGAAAGCAAATATTAACTTAAAAAAAGTCCTAAGCATGAGCTCTAACTCTAAAAAATTTCTAGGGAAATCATCTGCTTTTATAAATGGACATGTAAATATTTCTTACACAGCACACAGAAAATCCTTACCTTATTTTTAAAAATAATAAATTTAACTTCATCAAAATGAAAACCTTCTACCCTTCAAAAGATATTATTAATAAAGTGAAAAGGCAAGCCACATACTGAAAGAAATAAAAGAAAAGAAACAAATGTAAAAATAGAAATACCAAGGAACAAAAACTTGGACATAAAAGATAGACAATGATACACAAAACACATGGGTAATTCTCAATATATTTAGTCATTAGGGAAATACAAACAAAACCACAGTGAGACACCATAATACACTGATTTGAAAGGTTAAAATTAAAGTAAAAACAATAACAAGAAGAACAACGACCACACTGACGATAACAAGCAGTTAAACAGTGAAGATGCAGAGTAAAGAGAAACTGGAATCTCATACATTACTGGTGGGAATTTAAAATAGTATAGCCCTTCTTGCAAACAGGTGGCAGTATTATAAGCATCAACTTAACATATGACCCAATAATCGATTCCTAGGTATTTAACCAAAAGAAACAAAATCATATGTCCATAGGAGACTTGTATATGAATATTAAGAGCATCTTCATGCATAATAGCCACAAACTGAAAACAACCTAAATGCCCATCAACTGAAAAATGGATAAAAATGTGTGGTAGAAGGATAGATAAAATCTGAGAATGAAATGCTAGCTGGTAATAAAAAAGAATATATTAAATAAACACAAAACAACATTATGGTCAATGAAAGAAGCCAGAAACAAAAGAATATATACCATATGATTTAATTTATATGCCATTCTAGAAGAAATGACAGATGAAGCAGAAATTTAAAATCTATGATCACATTTATAATCATTTATTATTATACGCTATTTACGTTTTTATTTAATATCTAGTTCATCTTTACTTTTCTACAAAGATTTTGAAGCTGGCTAAAATAATATAAACAGAAAATATAAAAATAAAGAAAAATTATAAATGGCTGACAATTAACTTTAGAATTGAACAAGACTGTAAATTTCATTCTGAAAGTATGACTTGTTCAATATCACATCATACAGTTTCAATATCTCCCAATTTTATTTGTCAATTATACCTCAGTAAAGCTGAAAAAGATTACTTATTCTAGAAAAAAACATTCAATGAGCTATGTATATAAATATTTTCATTTGATATCTACATATTCAATTTACGTAGATTTTTAGAAGGTATAAAGTCAAAAATGTAATAGCAAATCTCTCCCTGAAGAATGAGGATCTTCATGCTGAGAAATACAACTAAAAAGTTGACGAAGTCCAAGCACATGAAGTAGACAAAATAAATGAATTATACTCATGTTTATAATTCCAATTCTTTTACCTTGATCAATCTATTAATCTTCTCTTCACAGTTTACACAGTGGTGAAATTAAAATGGGTTGGACTATCAATACTTTTGAAACTATGACACAAAGTCTTTTTAGGTACAACCCTGGGAAATTAACCTGGAATTCATAAATTCCAGGGTCCTGATTCCTAGACAACTTGTAACCTGAACCTTTATGAATGTATCCATTTACAACAACATTTTGTGTAATAAGCTTTCTTTTGAAAAAGAGTTTTGTGTAGATTTATAAAGTTAGAGAATCTTCCAATCTTTTAAACACTGTGATTCACCTTTTCTAAAATATTAAATTCTTACACTTTTTAGTTTTCTTAGTCTATTGTTTCATAATCAACTAAAAAGTTCCTAATATTTAAAAATATGGCAATACAAGCAATTTCAAAAAGAATAACCACTAGGAGACTTTGGTAGCAGGTAGTAGCCACTTTTCTCCACAGAGATGGAAAAGAAGAATACACACCCCCTCCTCTCTTCCAAAACATAAGGCCGTGATCCATGTCCAGACCATCAGGTGCTCTCTCCTGAGACGTCACATTTTGAGAGACTCACACAAAGTTGCGAGATTAGTTAAAGATCATCTCCAGAAGAGAGAGCGCGCGCATGCTCAGGTGCATAGATCCACAGACGATTGCCTACGGCAACATTTACAGGGCAAGGGCAGAGTCCTCGTGGTGATTTTGCTACAGCCAACGTCCTAAGAACAGCATTCCAATGCCTGGGTCTCAACTCTGTCGATCTTTGTTTTCTACCTAAGTTCAATTCTCCATCCACCCCATAGATCCGAGAAGCTACCAGTTAGCCTACTTTAAAACTCCCTTTGTTTCCTAAATGAATTGAATTTGTTTCTAATATTTGAATATAAGAAAATCTGACTTGGAGCATTCTCCATATGTCCTCCTCCTAAAATCTCTATTTGTTAGTGCCTGAAAATATTTAGCAAAAAACAAACACACAAAAAAACTCGTTTATCTCCTTATTACTGCTTCTGTATTCCTTTCTATTGAGACGAAAATAAAAGAATCATCTCACTATTTTCAAAATGTATATTTCAATCTCAGAAGACTGAAAAAAAGTACTACAGCAAGAATAAACATCATTAGGGGTCCTTTTTAATGAGCGCGGCACAAGCTAGTCAGAGAAGAGATTTCATAGTGAAAATAGACACTCTCTTGTCTTCAGGTTTCGAGAAGTTGTTTATTCTTGCTGTTACTAAGAAGGTCCCTGAGGATGTTCCTTTAAAACAGATATGTACTCGGTGTGAGAACCTGACTAGTCGATGTGACAGTATTCTCTGTGATTAGATAGTCCCTATTTGCATCTTATTCCCACACAATGTTACCAGAACTAAGTTTCGCTTTGGTGAAACCACTGAGGTTTATAAAATAAATCAAACTGAAAGCTGACCATTAATTAATATACCAAGTGTACATGTCCTACATTTTTGAAACCATATATCAGATAATGTTGACAGGAATTTTATGAAATATTTCAAAAGGATAAAAACTGAAAAAAAACCCTGTTTATTATCCATCATTCAGTCTCCCATGAATGTTCTCATTATGTCACCCTTTCTCACTGTAAAAGTATAATTTTATTTTATAATTTTATATTTTTATTTTTAGAGTACTTTAATAGTAACTTATATAGAGAAAATAAAAAGTTTTTGAAAATAATGCTTTTTACATTTTGGTGAATATTTTGATATTAATATTTTAATGAAGAAATCTCTTCTGAATATCAGGATTTTGACCATTTAAATAAACCAAGTAATTTAAGTACATATTTATATAAATATAGGAAACATTAAAACAAAATTAAAATTAAAATCATTTACATCGACTAAAACATTTCTTACAAATACTTGACAAGTGTGTGATACATCCATCTAAGAAGTAAATAGAAATAAAAATTCTGAGTAGATAGCTACATGGATAGGATGTAAGAAGGAAGACATATTTATTCTCTAACAATAAAATTTAATTTAGAATAACTGTCTTCTATAGACATGACCTTAATTTACCTGACTTTTTATTAGGATCAAATTAACATCCATCATTTAAATGTCTGTAATTATCTATTATCTGTCTTTGAAATTTAACATTTGCTAAACTGCTCCTATGAAAAGGCACTTTGAAAAAGGCAAGCAGTAAATGCAATCCTGAAATAGCAGGTTTATAAATGCATAGTGACAGGGTTTATTAATCACCGCAATGAAATTAACAGTGCATAGTTAAGATGAAATCATTCTGTTCATGGGCTAGAAGAATATCACAGAGACCCTTAAATGTATTAATGTGATCTGATATAAATCCAGTCTTAAACTTTAAAAATAATTATGAGGTTCAGTAAATTTCACCCTAAGTAGAAAATATATTTGAAATATGGATTTCGTGTTTTTCTAACAAATCTAAATAACGTCTTTGAAGAATTTCAGAATGAACAGCTCAAAATTAACTATGGTTTTCAGTGTCAAACAAGTGAAACTATGACACATAGAATGTATATGAAGATATCAGATTATGATTCAGAATGATTAGAGATGTTAGTTTTTCTCCCTCTGTTTTTAAATCAAATTATCTAAGAGGGAGGCTTGGTTGCAGAAAAAATCAGAAATAAATTTTATTTAAACAAGATATCATAAAAGGTTTATTTTCAGGGGCTAAGAGCATAGAAGTGATTGTTGCCATTTCTCTTAGGTCAACTCCATAGTCACTGATTAGAAAAGCAGTTTTCATAGTAACTTTATTTCTTCTAGCATATAGTGAAGTGCATTTCAAATCTTTACAACTTACCTTGTTAACATTAGTAAGTTTACTGAACCCCAAAAAAGATCTTAAATGCACCACCAATATTTAGGTGCACAACTTACGCTAGTTATCTTAAAAAATAGAATCCTGTGCTCTGTATTTTATTTTACCTCTTACTAATTATGAAGAATTTAGATAAACTCTTTTCAACTCTTTATTTCTCCCCAAAACATTGAAATAAAATCCCTCTAGCAGAACACTTGCTTCTTTAAGTAGTTCTATACACGCCCTTTCAACTTTTCCTCCCCCGGTATTTCTCTAAATTTCCTAAGAGATGGCATCAAATTCTCATATAAAAACGTAGAAGACAGAGTTAAAATTATTTTCTGGAGGGGTCCATAGAAGTGGACAGCTTTAACTTCACAAGCATCATTTACTCGTGTGATTCTAATATATTTGTTGCTGCAATTGAAGGTCTACATTTTTTTAATAAAAATAAGTCTGATTATTGCTGAATTTATTTTTTAAATTAACTTTTATAGGGGCAACATTGTTTTATAACATTATGTAAATTTCAGGCTCACATCACTATATTTTGACTTCTGTGTAGACTACATCACGTTCACCACCAACTGGTTGCCATCCATCATCATAAATTTTGTATGTGATAACACTTTCAGATTCACAGGAAAGTTGTAAAGATAGTACAGAGAGTAGTTTGCATATAAGCTTAACCCAGCTCACCCTAATGTTAAGCTTCTTACACAACCAGGGCACATTTGTAAAAATTAAATATTTAATGTTACATAATTTAATCTTACTAAGTATACCACTAAATTATTCATATTTCACAATTTTTCCACCAATGACCTTTTATTATACACGTACCTCTTTTGATTGTGCTTTGCTTTATTGCACTTCACACATCGTGTGTTTTTTACACATTGAAAGTCTGTGGCGACTCTGCATGAAGTGAGTCTATTGGCACCATTTTTCCAACAGTGTTTGCTCACCTCTTGTCTCTGTGTCTCATTTTGGTAATTCTCGCAACAGTTACAACTTTTTCATTATTATTGTACTTGTTATGGTGATCAGGGATCTTTGATGTTACTATTGCAATTGTTTTGGGGCACCACACACAGTGCCTACATAAGCTGGCTAACTTAATCAATAAATGTTTTGTGTGTTCTGACTGCTCCACTGACCAGCTGTTGCCTTGCAGCTCCCCTCTCCTCAGGCCTCCCTAGTCCCTGAAACACAATAATATTAAAATTAAGCCAATTAATAACCCTACCATTGCCTCTAAGTTTTCAAGTGAGAGGAAGAGTCGCACATCTTTACTTGAAGCCAAAAACTAGAAATGAGTAAGCTTAGCGAGGAAGGCGTGTTGAAAGCCAAGACAGGCCGAAAGCTAGGCCTCTCGTGCCAAACAGTTAGGCAAGTTGTGAATGCAAAGGGAAACTTCTTGAAGGAAATTGAAACTGCTACTCTAATGAACACAGGAATGACAAGAAAGTGAAACAACTTTATTTCTGTATGGAGAAACTTTTAGTGGTCTGGATAGAAGATCAAAGCAGCTGCACCATTCCCTTAAGCCAAAGCCTAATCCAGAGCAAGGCCCTAACTCTCTTCAGTTCTGTGAAGGCTGAGAGAGAGGTCAAGTAACTGCAGAAGAAACGTTTGAAGCTAGCAGAGGTTGGTGCATGAGGTTTAATGAAAGAGGCCGTCTCCATACCATAAAAGTGTAAGGTGAAGCAGCAAGTGCTGATGTAGAAGCAGCAACAAGTTCTCCAGAAGGTGTAGCTGAGATAATTAATGAAGGCGGCCACACTAAATGACGGATTTTCCATGTCGATGAAACAGCCTTATATTGGAAGAAGATGCCGTCTAGGATTCTCCTGGCTAGAGAAGAGATGTCAATGCCTGGCTTCAAAGCTTCAAAGGACAGACTGACCCTCTTGTTAGGGGCTAATGCAGGTGGTAACTTTAAATTGAAGGCAATGCTTATTTGCCATTGCAAAAATCCTAGGGCCCTTAAGAATTATGCTAAATCTACTCTGTCTGTGCTCTATAAATAGAACAACAAAGCTCAGATGACAGCACATCTGTTTACAACATGATTTAGTGAATATTTTAAGCCCACTGTGAGACCTACTGCTCAGAAAAAAAGATTCCTTTCAAAATATTACTGCTTATTGACAATGTGCCTGGTCACCCAAGATCTCTGATGGAGATGTACAGTGACATTACTGTTGTTTTTATGCCTGCTAACGAAACATCCATTCTACAGGCCATGGATCAAGGAGTAATTTTGACTTTCAAGTCTTATTATTGAAGAAATGCATCTCATAAGGCAATAGTTGCCGTAGGTAGTGGTTCCTCTGACGGGTCTGGGCAAAATAAACTGAAAACCAGGAAAGAATTCACCATTCTAGATGCCATTAAAAACATTTGTAATTCATGAGAACAGCTCAAAATATCAGAATTCAAAGGAGTTTGGAAGAAGTTGATTCCAATCCTCATGGATGACTTTGAGGGGTTCAAGACTTCAGTGGAGGAAGTAACTGCAGATGTGGTGGAAACAGCAAGAGAGCTATAATTAGAAGTGGAGTCTGAAGATGGGACCGAATTTCTGCAATCTCATGATAAAACTTTAATGAATGAGGAGTTCTTTCTTATAGATGAGTAAAGAAAGTAGATTCTTGAGATAGAATCTACTTCTGATGCTTTGAAAATTGTTGAAATGACAACACAGAATTGAGAATATTGCATAAACTCAGTTGATAAAGCAGTGGCAGAGTTTGAGAGAATTGACTCCAATTTTGAAAGGAATTCTACTGTGGGCAAAATGCTATCAAATGGCATCTCATGCTACAGAGAAATCATTTGTGAAAGGAAGAGCCAATTGATGTGAGAAAATTCTCTATCTTATTTTAAGAAATTGCCACAGCCACTCCAGCCTTCAGCAACCACCACCCTGACCAGTGAGCACACATCAATATTGAGGAAAGAGCCTCCACCAGCAAAAAGATTACAACTGCTGAAGGTTCAGATGATGGTTAACATTTTTTAGCAGAAAAGTATTTTTTAATTAAGGTATATATGCAGTTTTTTATAGATAATGCTATTGAACACTTAGTAAACTACAGTATAGTGTAAACATAACTTTTATATCCACTAGGGAATGAAAAAATTTGTGTGACAGTTCACTACGTTGTTCACTTTATAGCAATTGTCTGGAACCAAACTCACAGTATCCGTATCTCTGAGGTATGCCTGTGTGATTTTTGTTGTTCAAGCATCCAATCCTAGAGATCAAGTTGTATTTAATCATTTTGTAGCCTTAGTCTCCTCCCATCTCTGAAACTTTCTCTTTCTTTCCCTTTACGACCTTTACAAGCTAGAAGAATATTGGGCAGGTATTTTGCAGAACATCGCTCAGTTCAGCTTTGTTTCATGTTTTTCTTGCTCATGATTAGACTAAGGTTATGGATTTGGGGAAGAAAACCACAGAGATAAAATGCCTTCTCATCATACTATAAAGTATGTACCTGAGAGCAACAAGACTTATTACTGATGATGTTAATATTGATCAGCTGATTAAGGACATATCTGCCAAGTTTCTACAAAATAAAGTTATCCAGTTTCCTTTTCTATACTCTATTCATTAGAAGTGATTCACTAAGGCCAAGCTACACTCAAGGGTAGAGAAACTAAGCCCCACCTCTGAGAGAATGGAGCACTAAAAATTTTATGGACATTTATTAAAACCAACACGGTAGGGGCTGGCCAGGTTGTACAGCGGTTAAGTGCACATGTTCCACTTCAATGGCCCATGGTTCGCCAGTTCGGATCCCTGGTGCAGACATGGCACCATTTGGCAAGCCATGCTGTGGTAGGTGTCCCACATATAAAGTAGAGGAAGATGGGAAGGGATGTTAGCTCAGTGCCAGTCTTCCTCAGCAAAAAGAGAAGGATTGGCAACAGATGTTAGCTCAGGGCTAATCCTCCTAAAAAAAAAAACAAAAACAAAAACAAGTAAACAATAAAACATCAACACAGTAATTAATAAATATTTGGGAGGTGTAATTTGAGGCTCTGCAACTATCCTCCTTCTCCTTAAATGTGACCATTACTTTTAGTATTCATCAATGGATCTAGCAATTATTACTATGGTGTCATAAAGGTTATTTATTCTTTCCTTCATTCTTAATACTTTTATTTTTTGAGCTCTTCTATGTAAAAGGTTTGTCCCTTCTTCATTTTAAAAGAAATTATTCAATTATTTATTTATACCAGCACAGATTTATGAATATTTATTTTTTCTTCTGGATACACTCTAATAGTATAATTATTTATTCTGTTTAAATTTTTCCAGTTTTGCCATTGATAATCAGGTTGGCTCCTACGTCCTTTCGACATACCTCCATTACTTTCTTTCACTCCCAGGTAGTCTTGGTTTATTTTGAATTTTTCAGTTCCACACTAGATTTAGCCATTTCTCAAAGGAGTCTTGGTTCTTTTTTTGGAGAATAATATTTACAAATATGTCTAATTTAGGACTACAGCCTCTTACAAGTGCAAGATGCTTTCCTCTACACTGTTAAGGAGGACAGATTTCTATCCTACCCTTCTAAGTTCTCCTGGCTAGTCTGAGAATTAAATTGACATGAAACAGATTAACAAGAGAAAATCAAATTTAATTTTTTATATATGGGGAATCCTCATAGAGATTCCCAAGACAGTCAGTCAAGTGAGGAACATATGCTACTCTGAGTTGAGGAGAAGAGGGTAAGAGTCTGGTGCTTTAAACAGAAGGAAGAGAATTCACAGGAAGAAGAGAAAAGCAAATGTTTGGTAAAAAAACTTTTGCCATGCCATGCAGAGACAATGGGACACAGAGAGTAGTTCAATCAGACAGACCTTGCTAGGTTTCTACCACACCTAGCTCAAATTCTTTGTAGATATCTGATTAGAGCTCTTCTTCCTGGAACAGGCTCTTTATCTAAATTCTTTTAGGCAGTTAACAGGGAGGTAAAAGCACTTTCTGAGTCTTTTGTTTCTTAAAAACAATCAATCTAAAGTAATCCACATGCAAAGAGACCCATTTTGGGGTGGCAAATTTTACTCCCCTACAACATCATTCAGTCACTTATATTAACAATTCCATTTTTTTCAAAATGTGCTTCTATATCCCATTTATTATTTTTAGGCTTGCATTAATGCAATAAAGAGATGGAATAGAAGACTGAGTTAACAGTAAACATAGGTAACTATGTAGATATAATAAAAATATGTCATTTGACATGAAAAACATTTTTCAGTTTTTTCATCCTTAAGAGCCTAGACTTTTTTTGTATCAAAGCCAAATTGTTTCTGATGTTCTTTTGAGTTTCCTTTTCAATTTGTGGATTAAATTATTTGGCATGCCAGCCATCTTTAATTATTTAAATCCTAAAGGCATTTTTTTCATAAACTTGCCTTTGTAGTTTTTTCCATTACAGACATATATTTGCATATTTTTTATAAATACTTAGTAAAAATAGTCAATTTTCTATCTACCTTTATTAGCTACAAAGAAGATGCAATACAAAAAATAAAATTCATGAAGACAGACACGCAGAAAGGCAATGTGTTTGTTTCAGTTACATATGACTTGAGCTAAGGAAGCATATGTGACTCATTAATGAATTTGATATCTGGTTTCTTACAGAGCCCAAGCTGATTATTTTACTGAAACCTCTGTGACCTACAATATATAATATGCTAATATGTTTAAGATCACTTTATACAATTAATATGAAGTTTTAGCTTATAAATGTTCAGATAGTGTTAGAGATGAAACACCTAGTGACATTGTTACAAGGAGTGCATGGTAGAGAAATGTTTTATTATTGTACTTTATTTTCCTGATAGGTTCCAGAAATCTATTCAAAGGTATATAAATTACTTTCCAAACAATATAGAATTCATTAATCCAGCATTTAGCAGTTATGCTAGTCACTGAGAAAAATTAAAGGATGGATAGAGAGTCATTGTGATGAAAAACAGTCTAGTAGGGGGATGAGATTTAAAAATCACAAGTAATTCCTAAAATGAAAGAATGGACAAAATGCTACAGATTACAAATAATAGAAAGGTACGTAGTTTGGAGTAAAATAAAAATGTGCTAGCTTTGTGACCTTGAAATAATTCTGAAACTGAGATACATTTCTTTTAATCTGCAGAAATGAGTAAATGCCTGACATATTGGGTTACTGTGAGGCTTAAATTACATGAAGCCATGGTCATATATGAAGTGTCAGTCAAATTATTAGGAGACTCTTTTTACACTTTGTTATTTAATCTCACAACAATCACATGAGGGAAATATCATTATACCCATTTTATAAAAAGGAATTAAATAAAATTGCATTGCCTACTTTTTTATGACTGAGAGTATGCTGAATACTGAACAAAAGAAATATGGTCGCATTTATCATGGCTCATATCCCATTATAGGAAGAAAGGCATTTAAAATTTTACAATGTTAATTATTTCATTATGATCGTGTCAATTACTATCTGATGGAGAAGTAAAAGTGATATGAAAGGCTCTAACAGGAAACCTAATCTAGCCCAGTATGACCAGAAAGACTTTTTCATTTCCAACTTGATGTGTGATAGATAAATGGGAGTTAGATCATAACAAGACAATTAATAACAGGGATAGCAGACTGTGAGTTTTCGACAGGTGCATGGGCTGAATTTTTTCTGAGAACTGAAATTTGATCAGTCTGCTTGGATATTGATAAGCAATTGGGGGGAAAGCTGAGGATGAGTCCGGAGAGTCAGTAAGAGGCCAGTTCCTGTTAGACTTCTATTATGAAGGCAATGAGAAGCCATGGACGTATCCTCAGTGGGAAAATGACAATAAGCAGAATTTGACGGTAGAATGTTAATTCTTACTGAATTATGGCAGTGTTGGGTGAGGGGGCAGCAGTAATTGTTCTGAACACCCAACCACCATTGCTCCAAAGATAGCAATGTGAGCAACTGCCTCTAGTGGTATCTTCCCATTTATTGATTACCTCTGACAAGAAAAAGCAGGCAACTTCATACTTTATTTATACCCACTGGAACCACATTAGTGGGAAAATGATCAGGCATTGAAAAATGATCAGTGCCTAAAGGAACTTCAATTACGTGGGCTGTCATCTATAAATTAACCTTCCCCTACATGACCCCATGGCCCCATTTTCTGCAGTGAGGCCCTTCAAGCTGCACAGTACTTCTGCCCTCTCTTCTTGCTGTTGAAAATAACCTTTTCCTCCATATGACTCCTGAATAAGTTTTAAGCTTAAAGTTTTTATTCACTATAATATTGAATAAATTTTATTTTTCAAAATTGTAGACCATATGAAATATATTTTATTTTTAACAGTATATATGCCATACACAAAATATTTCCAAGCATGGCTGACAATAGAGAGAGACTCTTACAGGGTACGTATGCCAAATGTATTATGATCTAAAAGACTTTTCTTGTTTTTACACAATGCATTCCCCTCCTGACTATATCAAATTATTTTCATAAGAAAGACTATAAGTGACTCAGAAAATGAGGAGTAAGTAGCTTTTAAAGTACCCAGCTAATGATGGTCTATGAATTCCTTTGAAAACTCTTTTTTATGAGGCATCTCTAAATGTTCGGAAAGATATGATCCTCGAGCTGGCATCTGAAAAACTACACAATTTCCTAATATATTAAAGAATGGTTATTTTCCAGGCAGAGGAAAGAGAATGTATAAAAACTATGTAAAAGAAAATCAAATTAATAAATGTTAATTATCTAAGCCTATGAAGAAACAATACTACCAGGACTTCATAAACGTAGGAAGACTGATTAATGTCAGAGAATTGCAATTAATTATACTGAGGGTAGAAAATTCTAAAACAGTTTCCTCTTTTTCTTTCCTTATCAACCAACTGACCACAAATAGGTATGAATTAACAGGTTCTACTTACACGTACTGGCCTTCCTTTGCCCTGCACATCAATTACTTTGAGAAACTTTCCAGGTCTTTGGATTCTTATTGGTCTAGAAAGAGCAATAAACAACTCAAAGTAATTTTTGATTTTTGAAATATTAATGCCATTGAATACACAATTCTTAGGACTATTTAACCCTGCCCAGCTTTATGACTGTGGAGTAAAGTTGTCCCTGCATTGTATTCTTCTCAAGAACCTATTTAAAGCAAAAAGGATAAATATGAATGCAAAGCAATACAACTTTGATGCCAGTGACATTTGAAATCCCTAACAGCCTTTAATGAGGATGACATTCCTAATTGAGTGAAGAGGGATCAGAGTAGGGAAAGACAGTCAGAATCTGTAGTTACAAATTTCAGACTAATTTGGCGCAATGCATTTCTTGAAATATGAGCTTCAATTCGAGGAAAAGAAACTAGCAATTCTTTGTTAGAACAACATAAATAGATTGTCTAGACAGAAGAAGGAGCTTTATTGAGGGTTGTTTGTCATCAGAGAATAGCGCAAGAATCATAACTGGGAGAGAAAGCAAGCGAACATACCACTTTTGTAGGGTGCACTTGGTTATTTAACTGGTTTAATTTGTTTACAAAATTGTGATTATGAACACTCATAGGTTTATTTCCATCTTATTATGTTGTGTTTTTATAGCATGTCTTTTTTTCTACATTTTTACTGCTCAGTTTGTTCTTTTAATGGTATCCTTATAAACCCAGCACACTTTCAAGCTAATATCTATGTGTTCAACAAGGAAATTAAGAAACAGAGTATTTTAATTTAAATTTCATTTATCCTTTTTGTACGTGTTATTGCTGCCTAAGACATAGCAATTTCTTGTTTTATTAACCCTCCAATATATATTTATGTTTTTCAGTTATTTCTTTAATGACTATCCACGTATTTACCATTTATTTTCCCGATAGTTTTTGATTCCCCTTCCTTCCTTTGATTTCTTTCTCTCTTAAATCTGTCCCTGCTCATTCTCTCAGTGAGGAGCTGCAGGCAGCAAATTTTCTCACTTTGTCCACCTTAATTTGTTTTCCTTAACTGTTGGAGATAGTTGAGCTAGAAACAAAACTGCAATATGACCCTTATTTTACCTGTCTTTTAAAGATATAATTCCATTGGTTTTAGCTTTTCATTGTTGTTAATGAAAAGCCTTCTCACTCTAATATTTTGTCCTTTGTAGGTAATGTTTTTTCTCTTTGATTACTTTTAAAATCTTAAAAATCTCTTTGCCCCTAGTAATTTCTATTTCCATTACATATTTTAAGTGTGATTTTATTTTTATGAATTTTTATTGCTATTCTCAGTGTTCATTTTCAACTAGGACATTTATCAACTCCAGAAAATTTCATCATTATCTATTTAAATATCATTTCTTCCCATTCTTCCTACTTTACTGTTCTGAATTTCCTAAACATCCTATATTGGCCTTTCTTATTTTATCATCATTTTCCTTAATCTCTCCTTTAAAAAAAATCTATTTATATCTCTGGGTTGCATTGTGAGTGATTTCACAAGTATATTTCAAATGACAATTGCAACAATGTCTAATTAACTCTTTGACTACCCACTGAAGTTTATTTTTAGGTTAATTTTTTGGTTATAGCCATCTTAGTGTGTTACAACTTAACATTGAAGTAAAACCTGTGTCCCTACTTTAAATTACTTACACAAAGTGACTTTAAATTTTCAAAACTTATCTCTTCTACCTTTGACTCTACGTATGTTAGAACTATTTCCTTTTGACTGTATTGTGTGTGTGGAATTAATTTTACAGCAGATTGCTTTCTCTTTTTAATTTTTTAATTACATAATGGTACAATTGAAACAGATTTAAAGGAATTTTTATAAAGATATTTTCTTTTCCTTTTCTTTCTTTCTCTCTCTCCCTCTCGTTCTCTCTCTTTTCTTTCTTCCTGCTGCTGTGTGCATTTGGGAGTTTACCATTCTGGAATTGGTTTTTAAAATAATTACTCAGCTTGGGAATTCTTGACCTTTATGTTTAATAAACATTTGGACTCTGTGACAATATGTGACATATGTTTTGGTTGTTAATTCCTAAAAAGTTTTTAATGTGTGCATGTGTGTGTGTGTGGATGTGTGTACTTTAACCTTCTGTTGCATGCCACGACTACCTTACTTTCGCTTTTAAGGACCTATGTTATTTTTAGTTATTTGTTTACTCAATTACTAGTCTTTAGTTTCTTTTTCAATTAGTGCAAAGCTTCCAGAACCTTGGTCTTATGCTGCGGTCTTAAGGTTGACTGTTGAGCTTGCTCAGGGCTAACTTCTGACTTCCTATCTGTCTCAATTCCAGCCCTTGGCCATTAATATAGAATCCAAATCATCACACCACATTGGATCATGGCCTGTTGTCTCTGGATTTGTCTTCTTCACCAAACCAGTTCTGTGATGCATTTAATCACTACTTTAGTAATAGATGAGCTGGTATACTCATAATTTTTACTTGTTGGTGATGAGTATCTACTTTTATCAGGCTTTGATATTTCCAAAATTTAATGCCACTGGTATATTTCTTTGTTAACTAAATAAATATTTTTAAAAATAAGTCTAAAATAATGTTGAATTAAACTTTGCAACATTGTGAGTAGACACTTGCCATAAATGATATTCTTTTTGTCTTTTATTTCTCTGTTTATAATTACGAACTGAATTGGAAGTTTGTTTCTTTGTTAAAAATTATCTAATACTGTCACACAAGTTAGTTAATAGGCTTATCAATCTTCAGTTTTAGCTGAGTCTATACTTAGAATTTGACCATGATTTTTAAATGACAAAAATGAATGGTTATTGAATTATTTATCAGGTCTTTAAGAGTTTAGTCAAAGTTTCAAGGATTTGTCATATATAAATGCTACACTGAATCCTGCATATATGTCTTCTTTTAAAAATGAAGTAAACGTAGAAGATTGTAATATGATATCCATAGAAAGTTGACCCATGTATTTAAAATTTTCAGTTATGCAAAACTATTTATTCCAATTATGGAAAACTCAGAGTGAAAAGTGTTTATTATAGAAGCAGTGACAGTCTTAGCAAGTTTGCATTTCTTAAATAAAAGTTAAAGAAAATTCTATCTCCATCAATGTCCTTTCTATCAATCTAGAAAGCACGTGTGAAAAATATCATGCGAAAACTTGCGATTCTCAAGGGGCTGCCCTAACAGCAAGGATTTTGGAGACTGTACTGTTTTTCTTGAGATTTTCTTGGCAGAAAGGATACTAAAGTCATTTTGTTCTTTTCAACAATATTACTCCATTTCTACTCATAGCACAGCACATTAGCTTGTCAAGAAAAATCATCACCTAGCAGATCCAAATATGTTTATAACATTTTTATGGGCTCCTCCTAATGGATGCATGTCATCAAGAAAAACCATTTTGATATAATTTTTATGTAGCACAATGATGTTTCATAGTCTACATGAGATTTTCCATTTACAAGGGTTAGAGAAATTTACATATAAAGTGGGATAGTCCAAAAAGTGCCACATCATTAAGTTAAAGCATAGCACAACATACCCATTAGTTTAAGATTCTGTTACATTTCTTTAGTTAAGCAATTCCTGCAGGATATCATATTTTCACAGATAAGCACGGGAAAATAAGAGGCCATAAAACTGATTATTTGAGATACACTGGTTTGTTTTTTAAGGTATTGTTTTGTTTTCACTGATGTTCCTCGAGCTTTTATTGGCCATCCCTAAAAGATTCTCTGCTCTCAATGCTTTCATCTCATGCTAGTAATGGGAATAGCACCTTGTTGGAACATATGGCAGTCTGGGAAAGATATATCCATCTCCAAAGAGTCATCATCTTGAATGCTCACTAGAGAATTTTGTCATCTTTTACTTTATCCAGAATACAAATATGTTCATATGAGAATTGACCTGGGGATGTCATTGGACTCAGTCTTCTTAGGGCTTCAGCACAGTAATAAACCTGGATAACAAGGAATCCACTTGTTCCCTTCCCATTACTCACACAATATTTGTATCTTGAAATGACCATTTAGAATAATTTACTCAAACACTTTTTTCATATCACAGCTTCTTTAACAGCCTAAAAGAAATGCCCACGGTGTTTGTACTAAATAATAGAAAACTCAAGATTCTCAGTTTGGTCTCTCGAGTGTCCCATTCTCTGCTCCTGAGATCAATATGATCACTTTCATTCCTTGTGATTTCTCTAAATGGACAAGTTACTGGAGAAAATGTCATTCCACATAGATGTGTCCCTCAGATTTCTTGGTTCACATGAACTACTACTTTCCTAGGTGACTGTCATATGTGTTTAAAATTGTTGTATTCCTTGTTCTAGTGACTTTATACGATGTTTTCCCAACTACGCATGGGTCATGTCTTACTTCTTTCCCCTTTGTTCATCACTCCCTATTTGCCATCCTCCTTCTCTTCCCCTGACTTTTTAACTCTTTCTCTTCTTTCCATCTCCATCCCATGGAGACTTTATTTCTTAGAAGATCCAAAGTGTCATGGGTGCCCCACATTTTATTTACATATAATTTTTATATGCAATTAGATCCTCAGTGTGAAAGTCTTCTATTTAAAAGGCTAGCGAGGTAGGTTCAGAACCACTTACATACTTAGGATCCCTGAATGCTGTATTTATTCTGCTAACTGTATCAATTTGTAGTGGATTTGTTCATATGTAATAGAAGGCTGATTAAGAGTGGCTTAGAGGGGGCCAGCCTGATGGTACAGTGGTTAAGTTTGTGTGCTCCACTTTGGTGGCCTGGGATTCACAGGTTCAGATCCCGGGCATGGACCTACACACCACTCATACTGTGGTGGTGTCCCATATACAAAAAATAGAAGAAGATTGTCACAGATGTTAGCTCAGGGCCAATCTTTCTCACCAAAAAATAAGAAAAAAAAAAAGAGTGGCTTAGGGGCTGGCCCAGTAGCATAGTGGTTAAGTCTGGCACGTTCTGCTTCAGTAGCCCAGGTTTGCGGGTTTGAATGCAGCACACAGACCTACACCACTCATCATGGCAGTGACCTACATACAAAACACAGGAGGACTGACACAGATGTTTGCTCAAGGCTAATCTTCCTCAAGCAAAGAAAAAAAAAGAGGAAGAGTGGCAACAGACGTTAGAGCAAATCTTCCTCACCAAAAAACAAAAGAGTGGTTTAAACTATTAAAACATTTACCTTTTCTAATATAAACTTTAATGATGAATACTTTCTGCTCCAACATCCTTCAACACGTGGCTTTTTTCCTCTTGATTTTAATTGGAAAGTGCAGCTCTGGACACTGCATTGAATTTGAGGCAGGGAGAATTGGGGAGAAAAATTAAGGGGGGTAGAGCACAAAGTGATACCTTTATCAGGAAAGCAAACCTACTTTTGAGAAATCTCTAGCAGAATTTATCTTACTCTTTATTGGGAAGGATCATATCATAAGGTCACTGTGGCTGCAAGGGATGAGATGAGACATTAAAACATGGATCTCTACAAAATATTCAGAAACCGTCTTTGAAAATTAATGTCTAGATAGCTAATACTTATGGCCTTTGGACTGGCCCCTTAGTAGAGCATATAGAACAGAGTAGGAACACAATAAATATTGTTTAAATCAATAAGAGAAAAATCTGATTATCATTCCCATGTCAAATGATCCTAGCCTACATCTTCACTGTCTGTTCATTCAGAATATGTAGGCAGTTCATCATGAAATTTCTCATTCTTATTCTTTTTCTTAATCACTCTAATCTATTTTTAAAAATTCCCTACCGATAAATTCAGAAGTTTTTAAATAGCAGACAATTAACAAAGGCTTACTGAATATGTGACTGGATGTAAGAATGAATGGATAAGAGAATGAATGAATAAATTAATGAGATAGTAGGATCCATCTATATCTATACAATGGTTTTATTCATATCAAATCAATTAAAATGCTGGGCTCCAGCATTTCAATGGACACCAAAAAATAGGTGATTATTACTTATGGAAAAGCAGAGAACAATTTCCACTAGACTTCTATGACTGTTCTACAAAAATAGAGGAATAACACGAATTCAGTGCCCTTTATCCCATTCTCCTCTTAGCAGTCTGTTTCTCAATTTCATTGCTCTCTCATCCTACTAATATTGAATGTGCACCTAATGGATATTCCATTCTGGTGTCTTTACACAGCACTCTCCATCCCTCCTAACTCAGTCTTTTCTATTATTACTCCCTTGTACACATGAAGAGCCTGCAGAGAAAAAGGCTTCAATGACTTGTCCAAGGTGTCTACCTATTAAGTCATCTAACTGGGATCCAATGCTATCTAGGTCTGAATATTTGCTCACAAGCACTACCTCACTTTGCCAATTCCCTTTTTAACTCCACGTCCTGTGAAACCACAAAAGATGACTTTAGGGCAAATATTTCTAATAAACAGTGGAAAATATATTTTTGCATATAATTAGGAAGGTAACAGTTGAAGGAACATACTCAGGAGCCGTCAGCATGTGAGTGACTGGGAAAACTGCTGTAATAGAAGAGACTAGTAAGACAATAAACACAAAGGAACAAGCAAGAAAGACCAAGGAAAAAATGCTGGAACATTACATCATCTAAAGGGTGGGTGATGCAGAATAGATAGCTACTGAATTGAGATAGATGGGAGTAGAAAAAGAAGAGTAGTGTTCTGTAATTCAAAATATGAGAGTGTTTCAAGAAAAGTAATGGATATTCAATGATTATTACAGCTTTAACAATTATTTTAAATAATGGAGAATATCTACATGATCAGGGTAGTCAAACATTTATTAAACACATCACAGAAAGCAATAACCATAAAAGAAAAGAGGGGTCATTTGCACATCACTAAAGTGGATAACTTTTATTGGCCAAAAACACATAGAGAAGGAAAAAGCCAGAAACTGAGAGAAAGTATCTGCAGTGCAAAAATCTGAGTAAGATCTCCTTTCTAGATTTTCTTTGTAATCTAATAAATAAATAAGACACAGAACAAATAACCTAGTTTAAATAAAAGAGTATATCAAGATGTCAAATGGCCCATAAGAATACGAAAAATTATTGCAGAGTAGTACCTATCAAAGTAAGTGCATATGAAACCAAAAGAAGAACAAACATACACACTGGAATTATAGTTAAATAGTGATAATACTAATTGTTGGGAAGAATGTGAAGCCACAGGAACTCTCATAATTTTCTGGATAGAAGTGAAAATTGGTACAATCCCTTTGGAAACTCTTTCGCACTATCCATTAAAACTCAATATACACCCATTTTGTGACCCAGCATTTACACTCATAGGTATGTGCTCAAAGGAAATAAGTGCCAGTGTGCACAAAAAATATAGTGAAATTATTTGCATAGCATCTTATTCATAATAGTCAAAAAGTAAAAACAACTCAAATGTCCATTAGTGGTAAAATGTATTACTAAATTATAACATATTTATACAATGCAATATCTCACAGTAGTGAAAAATTCACTAAGAAACAAAATATTAAACTGTTGTTACACACAGCAACATTGGAAAAAGAAGTAGACACAAGATAATGTGTATTCTATGATACAATACATACAAAATTCAGGAAGAGTCAAGATTAATGTATGGTGTTAGAACCTACTTTCTTGGGAGCCAATTGACTGAGAAATACTTAAAAGGTGGCAGAAAAATCTTGATATGGATGATGGTAAAACAGAAGTATATTCCTGTAAAATTTCATCTAGATATATACACATATTAAAGCATTTATTATCTCTGTATCTCAAAATTTTTAATAAATAGATTAGAGATCATCAGTTATCAGCTTTTCTTCTTTCTAATGTATTCATTTAATGATACAAATTTTATGTTAGTTACAGTAAATCGTGCAAAACCAGCAGCTTGTACTGACGCTTCGAATTACAATTCCTAATTAAGGTTATAATTCTCTACAAATCAGCTTTCAAACAATATTTAACATCTTCCTTGCTAAGACATTTCTAAGGGTTCAAACTGTAGCTTTTTTTTCTGTACATTATAAAGTGCGTTAACCATGCTAGAAGAAACCAGAGAAATATCTTGAAGAATAAATCTACTTTTCAAATACCATACGTTATTTAATATAGGTAAAAATAGCAGTGACTAGCGAGTCAACAGTTAAAGACTAGGGGGGAAAAGTGGTTTGAAAACAAGCCTATTTTGCAGTCATTTAAATATCAATGCCAGTGTTAGATTCTAACTTTAAACCACTTGCAGAGCATATATTTGAAGAAGGTGCATACTTTTTACCAACTGGCAATTAACAACTGCTTTTGAATGTATCCATGGTTTAAATACTTGAAGAATACACATATCATTATCTACTCAGCAAATATGTAAGATCAACAAAATGATCTAACACTGTAGATATTAATATTTCACAATTAAGCATAAGGTCCCCAAAATACAGGAAAAACTTTGACATTATGTAAAAAGAGATTGGATGAACAACAATTCTAAGTATATCTAAAGATGAGACTGCCTAAAAATCTGCATAATGTTCTCAACTCAAATATTTTTAACATTTTATATTTGGGATAACTGCTTAACAGAGATGTTTTAATTGTAGTTGACATTTAACTACAAGCAAGAATAAAAATAGGCCCAAAATAACCATACGTTCTTATAATTTATTTTTCCCAGGAAATAAAAATACCTTTACCTTTAACTTGGTTTCATGCCTACCAACTTCTTTACTCCTTTGTCTGGTTCTGGAACACCAAAATAGAATGAGTGAAGGAGTACAACGGAAATGGCAAACACTGCAGTGAGGATCTTTTTCTTAGGATTATCCACAACGGGGTATTTGAATAACAGGATGCCTAGTTAAAAGATTATAGGTAAATTTTGCTTGATTAGAAAATGGCCAATTTAAATAATCATTCATCTGATAAAACTACAAATAGCTGTCAGGTAAAACTGGCAGGGAATGTTAACGTACACTCTAAGTGTACGTTAAGCTAGCAGTAATCAATGGTTTTCATAACTGAACACAGAATATAAACCAAAACAACAGAGTATGCTGGGTAGTGAAATTATGGGGAATTTTAATTTTTCTCATTTTTAATATACGTTTTCCCAGTTGTCTGCATTGAACATAAATTCCTCGGAGACAAAGAGTGCCATGACCACGTGGACAGAGCAACCACAGAGAAAAATGGCGGCATAAAAATGGTGGTCCCTATGGGACATCCCAAAGGCTCTTTCAAATACTATGCGGGACTGAGTAGTAAAATATAACCCAATAGGAACAGTCATTAATAAAGCAGTGAGAAACACAGGCGTCTTCAGGCACATGCTCTCATTTGTAAAGTCTCTGTACCACGTTCAGTGCTGCCTCATCACGATGCTCCTTGGTATCGTGACACCAGCAGCTGGCGGGTCAAAAGTACCCAAAGGCCTAGATGATACCTTTTTAATTCTGTACTGGATGCTGCACATGAAACATTATTGAGACATTGAGATGTGGGTGATTTTACCTCCTTCAAGGAAGAATTTAGTTTTCTTCGGTCCTGAAAACGTAATAGAGATTTTTACCAGAAAATTTGATTCTCTGCAAGAGATTCAAATGAGAATTTTAGAATTCAATAAAAGAAATTAAGAGTTCAACATGTCATTTTAAAAGCTGTCTAGACCCAACAGAAGGCAAGATTATTGCACTAGATGCACACAAATAAAGAGAAAAGAGAATGGATGTTAAGGGGGAAAAAAAGAGCAAGATGTGAGAAGTAGGAAAAAAGATTCTGAAATACAAATAAGTTAAATGAAACTATCTGAAGAAACACTAGCTAAAAGTTTTCCAAAACTTATGATAAGTATTAACCCCCAGATTCCTGGAGTGCATAAACCCAATAAGAATTGATAAAAAGTAATCACTTTCAAAATTTTCAATTTTCAATCTTCAAAAATCACACCCAGGCACATCATAATAAAGCTGCAGAAATCCAAAGAAATGAAGAAAAATACTTTGCTTAAAATACACATTTTTTTATTAGGACACAGAAAATGTGAGGAAAAAAATGAAATATACACCATGCAAATAACAGCCAAAATAAGTATTTGTATATGAAATAATATTTGACAGAGTAGCCTTTAGGTTAAGAATACTATTAGTGCTAATGAGGACTGAAGCTTATTTATATTTAATTTTATAATATAAAGTATGTACTGATGGTAGATATATGGTGGATATTCAATTTCTGTTATATCTATGTTTGAGTATGTTTCATAAACTAAAGTAAAAATCATCCAGCTTTGTGGGCCTGCTCACTTTCTTCATTTTGTTCAAAAAGTAGCCAGTAACATATTCGAGACAGAGAATCTTACTTCTATTTTGAAAAGTAATCTAAAATAATCTACTACACCAAAGACACAGATGTACACTTACATATAATTTGAGATAGAATTTATAATTGCCCCCAAAACCAAAACCCTAGAAATAATATTAATGACTAGTGATAAAGATTGAATTAAGCAGATTCTGTAGTTTTGACATAGCCATACAGTGGAGAAATATCAAGCAAAAAAGTTAACTGTGGTAGAGCTATATATACTGACATTAAAAAGTGCAAACGTATATTAAATAAGTAAAGCAAAGTTGCAGAAGATAGAGTATAACATTGCTTGTCTAAAATATATTTGCAATTCGATATGGGTGGGTCTGCATCTATGCATAATTTGCGCATGCATATGGAAGGATATGGGAAGATGTTGCAGTCATGTCTGAGTAGTTGCGCTGGGAAACTGCTCGGGAGCGATGAAAAGAGAAAATTTATTTTTCTCCTTATTCCTTTTGAACCTTTGGGTAATTTTCGTTTGCTTTGAATTTGTGTGTGTGTGTGTGTCTGTGTGTGTGTTTCAAAGAGGATTTTTACTTTAATAGAAAAATAGAAAGTGTTCCTTTTTAAAAGATCACACACACACATGCACACTAGGTAAAAAGGTGTTCCAGGATTTTTACGTTACTGGGATTAGTATAATTTCAGGATGACAATGAATCGGCTTATCCATTTTGGATAGAATGCTAGACTAAGCATATGTCTCTATTTCCTATTGCATTATGAAATTAGGACTGTACTTTGCCAAAAAATGCCAGATGGCCATGGTGTACCAATTGCTCATATTGACTACCGTGCCACATTCCAAGCCTGGAATAAAGCTGAAATAAGGTTCTAAATGTCAAAAGCGCCCCAGAACAGAATGTCAGAAGACATTGGCCAATATGAATTTCCAGGCACATTTTACATCCACATTTAACTAGATGTTTAAAAAAATGATAAAATAATAAAGCAACTCTATGCCTTAGAAGGAATAAGCATCATTTAATATGCATTCAGTGCTTCAGTGAATGGTGTGGAATTGTCCATTACACGACGTTAGTATTTTCATAACACTCTGTGGGCACTTGTGAAATCTGCAGCAATCTCCCATGGGAAACCTTATTTATTTATCTATTTGGATTTCAGTTCTCATCCTTAGAAGAACTATCCCAACTTAAATTAAAAAATTAATGTAAAATCATTTTTAAATGTCTGACTTCCTACTTCCATATGAAATAAATATATACATATAAAAATTTAAACACTACTTAATGATTAAAATACACAAAAATGTAGAAGCAATCTTTCTTAACCTCGTCTGCTGCTTAACTATCTGGTGCAAGGGACGTTTATAAGAAAATGACCTTCTCCCTCAAGATGGTTCTGAACCAGGACTTCGTTCTTGCCGACCTACATTTTCTTTTTTACGATACCATGTGTTCTTTTTCGTTGCCATAGTTTGTCTGCCCAGCGTGAGGCTGTGACCACAGTTTATCTCCTCACATCCACCACAGTCTCCGGGAGGGAACTGACCTACATTTTCAATTGCGTGTTTTACGTGGCAAGTCACAGGGACACAAAGAGTGTGAAGCATCGACTGAAGGACTAAAATTCAAGCTGGCACAGCAACACTCATCTATGCCTTATCAGTGTCGCTCATTTTTTAGACATCCTTTTCTTGCAAGACTCTACTCTCCCCATCCTAAAGCTCAAAGCTGTACCAGTGATATTTTCCTGCATGTTCCCTAGGCTCACATATCAGTAGTAAGTTTATTCTCTTTTACACTTTTTGACCCTGAACATTTTGAGTTTGCTTAATATTTGCTTGACTAATTTTTCTTCCTTTTTATATAAGCAAATAATATATTTTTATGGCCAATTTTGTGCAAAATATCAAATGATGTTCAACAATCAAAATACAATTTTATAGCAATTAATTATATTGTGATTATTTTACTTTTCCATTTTCCTAGGAGAATTACCAAAATAATAACATTTTAAGGAAAATTTCAATTAAGTGAAAAATATGTTTTGAATTTTTTTATATTATGTAAAATATTGATACCAAGACCATGTGGATATGTCATTAGGTCCATAAGACATTTATCATCAAGACTTTAGGAAATCGTTGATTTTCTTTTGTTTTCTCTCTCTGTCACTTTTTTTGGTGAAGGAAAACAGCTTATGGTCTATCTTCCTTTATTTTATATTTAAAAACTGCATATTTAAATCAATTCTATTAACATGATAAAATGTATCAGCATTTTTTTAGGTTTATTCTTTTTAAATCACATTTAGTTAATTTTAAGGATACTTTGTTCATGATTTTATATTCAAAAATCTTGTATAAAATTGATAACTTTAATAGTAATATTTCATTAATTTAGTCCAATTTTGGTATTCCCATACTTTGGTAAAAATATATGACTGACTTTAAAATACTGCTTAATGACTTCTAAATTTTTGTTGTTTTGATTTGAAGGTAATATACATTACTCACTAAATCTTCATAAATATAGAAGTAGAGAAAAAAAGAACAATATCCCCTATAATCTCACCATCCTGACAAATACATTAACAGATAATTTTCTTCATATTCTCTCCCTACTCCAGAGGGTTAAAAATTTTGCTTTCGGCATTGATATCACTTTTCACATAACACACTATCATCAAAGAATCATGTTTTTAAAATAGTTTTTGGAAATATTATTTGTAAATACTTTTTAAAGCATGTAGATTTTAAAGCATGTCAACTTTTTTCTAACTTTTTAATATTAATATAACTTTTGGCATAATTTATCCTGAGGTTTATTTTATTAGTTAATATCATAGAGTTTTAGATTAATTGTTAAATATAGATATTAACATCAGCCATTGAGGAACTCGACCTTTTCAACATTGAGGCAGGCAGATGTGGATGAAGGTATAGACATTAGTGACTTGCCTGCCGGATGGGTTCCGACAACGATGAGAAGTGAATAGATGACCCTCTTCCTGTCTCTCCTACACTCCAGTCTGCTGTACCTCCCAGCACCTCAACCTCCAATATTCAGCCTAAGCTGACGTCATCACCACTACCACCTCAGCCTTCCAGTGTGCTCAGTGTCTTCCCGATTCTGGTAAGTGACACTACACTGGACAGACATTATTTCTACCTTCTATAAGCTATGTATCTATCATGTCATTCTTGCTTTTACTATATATTAGTGTTATTTTAGGTTTAAGTGCTATTTGGTATGATTTGGTAGGTTATTTTGGGGATCTGTGAATGCTCAAAAGTTTTACCCATGCATATTAATGGTAATTGCTTCTTTGCTTTATGCCATTTTGGCTTAGGGAAGTTTCATAGAAATGCTGTACTTTCAGAGAGCGGGAGAAACCTGTATATCCCTGGCATACATTGTATTCTGAAATACTGTTTTTTTTTTTTATTTTCGATGACAATGGTAAATGTCATTTAAAGATAAGGTATTATTTTTCAAAATTATTTTGAAAATATGATTCCTACGATTTGGCCTTAAGACTGATAGAAAATGCAAATTCCATCAAAGTTCACCCAGAGAATGGTTAACACTTGTGAATCTGTAATCTTGAAAATGGACTTTGTAAAGCTGGTTCATTTTGTTGGTTGGATTAATTGAATTGTGGATGGATTTTGGTTAATGGCGTGTGGGTTTAAGTAAAAAGTTTTAACTGCGACCATGCAAAGCTGAGGAACCAACAGTCACTGCGTTCAACAAAGTCTATTTGGTACCCTCAATAGATCTCAACGTCTATCCTCAAGGCACCATAGGACCAAAGACAAATAAGAGACTGTGAGCAAATGTGTAGACCCAAAAGTGAGAAAATTCACAAAGCTTATGGAAGTGTATAAAGACTTCATGGAGGAAATAAAGTTTGAGTTTACTGGAAAGAGCCACCATAGAACAATAAAGAGTGAACATATGAGAAAGTAGCATTATAGAGGGTATAGAAAGAAATCTAAAGAGGTATATCCAGGAAACCACCAGTAGGTTTGTGTTGGGATACAAGTACAAGAAACACTGTATAATGACACTGAAGAGATACTAAGAAGCAAAATGAGGAAAAGACTTTTACAGTTTACAAAGGAGATTACCTAAAATAGTGTGTTTTAAAACACACTTCTTATATTTTAAAATAAAAGATGGATTTTTTTTAAAAAAATAAAGCACTGGAACAGCAGTTTAGATAATTAATTTATGTTATACGTGATTGAAATTAGGGCACTTTTTCAGTATTCCAGGTGGCATTTGCTGAGGGCCAAAGTGTACGGTACTGTTTAGTGTAAAGAGAGAACATGTTTCACATTTTTTCTGATGGGAAATCAACATTACGTGGTCTTGTAAAAGAAGGTAAATAGGATGGGGGATGTGAGCACACACAACTACCAAAATTCTTGCTGTAGTAATTGGTTGAATTGGAGTCAACCAAATTAAAGAATAGAGGGAGATAGTAAGCTTCTGAAAGAAGCAGATGAGTTGATATTTGATCAGCGAGCATCAGTGTGTCTTTATGAAACACTAGTGGAGGAAGTGAGAGAGATGACTCTAAAGCTCATAGAGAGACAGGTCAAGAATCTGTGAACTCTCAGCACATAGGTGCAGCTCAAACCCTCAGAGCAGAGAAAACTGCGCGAGGGAAACATGGACAACGAGAAACGAGTTAAGCACCTTTGAGGAAATACAGAATTATTTGCACATAAAGAGTTTAATTGCAATTCAGAATCAATTAAAATTAATCTAGAGGAACTACAGAAAATTTGCAGATTTTTGTGATTCTACATTAAGGTTTTAATTATTTTCTACGGCGTCTAATACAATGGTATTTATAAAACATTTAACTATGGATATTTCAGGAGAGTGAGGCAGCCTGTAAAGGGGTCCACATTTCAATCTAAACCAGAGACACCTGGCATTATAAAAGCATTCACATTTGTTCTGCTCTTCCAAAAATAAGAGGTTAGGTTACGAAGTTTGCAGTAAAACATAACTCATTCATACAATGCCCTAGATGTTACTAAATATTTGGAATCTTGATTATTCTCAAGAAAAGAAAAAGAGCACTTTTTGACCCAAGAAAATAATCAGATTAAAAAAATCATTTAAGTTTTGGCATAAAAGACTTCTAGAGTAAATCCAATTCTTAGGAACATTAAAAAAAAAAACACCTCATTTTATAATAATCAAATTGTCTTCTGTTTCTTGAATACATTCAAGGCAAGGCAACACGTGGTGTCAGTGTGTTAGAGCAGATCCCAGTAGACTCTGCAAGAAAGACCAGAAGTCTTGTCAAATTCTTCGTAATAAACAGTTCAAGTCAGTATGACATAGTACTCATTTCCTTGCCCTGGGAGGTAACTATTTAGATGCCAGAACTAAAGAGAGCAAAATTTATTTGATTGGAAGTTAGAAGAATTCTTGCTCCAGCAAATCCAGAAGATCCCCTCCATTTTCTCTCAGCTTGGAATTATACTGGAGAATGCCGTGGCCATGACAATTCACCCAAGCCCTAAACACTCTCATGCAACAATAGTGCATTAAAAATTTTTTTTTTGCAAAAGACGAAAAGTAAAAATAAAAGATGCAAAAGTACTTTTTAAATCTAAATTTTCTTCTCTATTATACACTTCCTTTATTGGTCAAGACACCATGACATTTTCTTGAAATGAAGAATAAAGTAAAAATATAAATTCTTTTGGATTTTTAAATAATATTTGCATACAGAAAAGCTTCACATAAGAAAATATTTTAAGGAAAATAGAGACTGACATACAGCAAGAGCAATACTTTTTAAGATATTAGAACAAATAAACACAAAATATTTTCAATTTTTTTTTAAAATATTTGACATATCCACAAAGGGGAGAATTACAAGTAGTAGATTCTATCAAAGATATAGATTTCAGGGATGAGCCCAGTGGCACAGTGGTTAAGTTTGCACATTCTGCTTTGGTAGCTCTGGGTTCGCTGGTTCAGATCCCAGGGCACAGATATTAGCTCAGGGCCAGTCTTCCCAGCAAAAAGAGGAGGATTGGCAGGAGATGTTAGCTCAGGGCTAATCGTCCTCAGAAAAAAAAAAGGATATAGATTTCACCATTTCAGACATCATGTACTCAGATCCAGTTTAGGGGAGTGAGGGATTATCTGAAACCAGCCAAAATTCTGTCTCTCTGAAATGTTTACCCTATCATCCTTGTTCTGCTTTTGAAGCCGCTTCATGTTGCCCATTCAAATATTTTATTTGTTCTGAATAGAAATGAGACTACTCCTTTTCAAGTACAGAAAGATTTATTACACGTTCTCAAGCCTAGATGAAGAAATGGTATTATTATGCTGAGAGTCATGTATCATTTGCAAATGAGCAAAATGTCTATCATTTATCTGTTTGCCACAAATTTCATATCTGTTTTTCCTTCAACAATGTGAATTCTTTTGTATTCTGAATAAGGGTTGTGCCAAAATTGCACAGACATGGTTTTCTCTTAGAGTAATAGCAAAAAAAAAAAGACAAAACAAATTTTGGCTTGCTTTCCTAGGTGGCCTTTGGAAATAATTCCATTATTACTATTTTTGTATGAAAGTAAACGTGTTTCTTTTTAGACTCATATTGGTTTTCAGAACGAGAGGCTTGAATAAATTAAAACTGGATTTCATTTTGGTTTGTTTTTTATGATTGCCAAACTGAAAAAAATATCTTTCTCAAGAATGAAGATCCTACTATATAGAGAGAAGACTTTGAGAATAGTTATTTTTTCTTCCATGTATATGACGTGTGTGTACACAGTTTAGATTTACTCCATAAATGATTAATAATAGAGCCCATGGTCCATGCTCTCATTCCATATTTAAAAGTGTAAACCACCACTGGCAGCAGATTTGCCAACAGCACTATTACGCAGCTATAGAAAAATCACATTTTTTTGCAGCTCCAGTTACAAAAGAAGGGAAAAAGGAGACTGTTTCCATATGGGGCATGAGATCTGAGTCACTGCTATCTCATCATGTGTTGCAATGAATAGATTTCAACTATTGAATAATAAAAATAATTTAGCTGTGTCAAAGAAGAGTTGTGATCCGGTGAGACACACACACACACATTTGAGGAAACGCCCCATCTCCCCAGCATACTTTCTATACATTGAAATGCACATATTTTTATTTTCTATAACTTCTTATGGATAAAACAGAAAAAATGCATGTTATGTACTTTTAGTCTCACCTTCTGTTACTCAACTTAATGTTTTGAGATTCACCTATGTTATTCTGTGTTTCAGTAGTCTATTCGATTTTTATTCTGAAAGTTATTCAGTTGTATGAATTAAACTACAATGTGTTTACCCATTTACTTATTGGGGTGTTTGCATTGTTTCCAGTTTGGGACTACTCTGATTAAATCTAAGCATTCATTTACAAATCTTTTTGTGGGACTATGTTTTTATTTCTCTTGGGGAAATATCTCAATGTGGAATTGCTAGCACGTATGTTAACTGTATGCCTAATTGATAAATAACAGATTTCTAGTTCGTCCACATCCTCAGAATTATTTGGTATCCTCAGTCTTTTTCAATTTCATCCATTTGAGTGGGCAAATTTGTATCTCATTCTACTTTTAACTGCCTTTCCCTAATGGTTTTGAACATATTCTCATGTGCTTATTGGCCGTTTGTGCACACTTGTGTGTGTGTTTGCATGGCTGGTAGGAATAGGCACTATTCCTGACACGACATTCTCCAGGGGGTTACACTTTGTCCTTTCCTGTGTTTTATTCCTTGGCCTCAGGTTGTTACCTCACACGCATGTGTTGATGGATCGCCAGCTCGATGTTGAAGTGAGACTGCCAGTTCATCTCCTTAGATCTCCCGGTGCAGGGCTTTCCTCTCAGTATTTTGACCTGCAAAATACTTGCTGCCTTGATCTCCTTGGACTCAACTTTGTTTCAAGTTAGGGAGTCCATGAATTCTGCCTGGGTTCGCTGTCCCTGGGGCAGGATCTGGAAACTCTCTCAAGGCAATGAGTTGTGGCAGTTGGAGAGTTCACATTGTTTCCAGTCTCTCAGGATGACCGCTGTACAGTTTCATGTCTGGAAAGTCTTTGTTTCATTTATTTTGTTTGTTTGTGGATTGTTTCAGGTGGGAGAGTAAATCTGATCACTGCTACTTCATCTTGGCCAAGAATGGAAGAGTCTGAATTTTAATTTTATTTACATATAATTAATTTATACTTAAATTCCTATAGCCCCTATGATGAGTGTCATCTGAACTTCACAACACAGCTTTAGATGCTTTGAGAGTGCTCTGTAGTCTAAGTCTGACCACACAGCAGGTTTTATCTTCCTCCCGGGAAGTCACAGGGTGAAAGTCCCTCCGTAAAGGCTGCTGAAATGAGCATTTCCCATACTTTTTTTGGCTCTAGAAACATTTCATTATGTGATAGCTGTTAACATCCTGTGAAGTTCTGTTTTGCAGAAGAGTTTTGGAAGATGCTCCTTAGAGAAGTTAGTTTATATTTAACACATTTGCTGTCAGTGTCAAGAGAAGAATTTCCCCAAGATATTAGGACCAGAATTCCTAATTTTACTTCTTTTGTGTGAGTCAAGATTTTTTCGGAATCCTTCTCTCTGCAGGAATAGCTTTCTTGATTGACAGAATGAAAAATAATAAAGACAGCATCTTTCATGGGCCCTGAGATGCATGTTGTATATCTTCTGTATTTTATGTATTTTCTGATGAAGGAATGAATAAATGTTATTTTTTCATTAAAAATATTTTCTAGATATGTCCACTGAGAAGGATTCAAAACATTGCCTAGCCAAGTATCAATGGGTTACCCTAGTGTCTATACTATGGCACCCAAATTATAATTTTCACTAAAAGTAAATAAGATAAATTAAAGATGAAAATAATTACAGATATGGAGAAAGCAATTTAGAAGGTGAGAGTGAAATATCTTGTTATACAATATAGCAAGAAAACTGTCAAAAACAGCTAATATATTAAGACTGTATTAACTTAGATGCTACAGGGAATCAGGAGCCTACTTCACATGGCTCCTACTGGTCAATGATGGCTCAACTTGAGGATTCATAAGCTTAATGACTGCAATGAATTTAAACATATCACATAATTTTTTAAGTAATGATTTCATAATGACACCAAAATAATTAAAAAATAATTGATCACCACTGGATGTTGGTTGGGAAGGAAATCATTCTTTTTAATTCTTTCTTAACAACAATAAACATTAAAATACCACAGAACAACTAAAGAGTAGATGAAATAAATTTCTCTTTCAATTTCCTTCAGCTAATAAATGAAGAAGAAATGACTTTTGTAATCCCCAATGCATTATTGTGGGCTGATAACATCAATAGAAAGAGATAATCAAAAAATAATGGTCTTCTGAAGGAAGAACAAAATACCGTCTATGAAATAGACATGTTAAAACACTAAGTTCAAATTTCATAATGCCTCCTAGCTCTAACTATCCATTTACACAAAATACAGATGACTTATAATCATAGTGAACACCTAGTGATGCAATGAGAAAACTCCAGACTATGGGAAACATTGTAGGGCCAATAACCCATTTTCACCAAGAAAAGAATTAATAAGATGAAATAAAGATTTAGAGGGGTAACCTATACATTAAAAGAGATTGAAAAGATACATCAACCCATCACAATGTGGGAACTTTTATGGATTCTGATTCAAACAAATAGTGTTTGCAGCTGAAAGTATTGAAGATATTATTGATTGGCTATTTGATGATATTAAGAATTTATTGTCACATTTTTAGGCTTTAAATTAGTGTTTTGGTTGTGTAGATGGAAAAGTATTATCTTTAAGAGATTTATTTAAGTATTATCAATTGAATTACAAACTGTGAAGTCCTTAAAAATGATATAGCGAGAAATGGAGGATAAGACAGATAAAATAATATTGAGAATTAATTGATAATTCTTGAATTTATGTGATGAGTAAATGGAAAAGGAATGAATTACTCTTTCTAATTTGTATATAATTAAAATTTTCCACAATAAAATGTTTGAAAGAATGATGAACTTAGGATTCTAAGTTTGAAGAGTATTTTAAGTTCTAAAAGTCTAAGACAAGACTCTAGTTTCTTTCTGGGTCCATCGGTTGGAATATTTCATGCAGCAAATTTGTTGAACTTTGGCCAGACTATTTCACTTTCACAAGTTTTCTTTTTCATTATCAAGGTACTGTTTGGCAAAGCACTTTTTACCTGATGTGATCAGATCAATTATGAAAGTTAAAAAATCATGTAATAGTATCCTTAGCATATAAAATTCTATAATTAAAATTAAAAACACATCTTCCTATTTATAGACATTATGTTCTGTGTATTTTAAGTACTTCATATGATGATTTCTAATACTGCATTACTTTATTTTTATGCAATTCCATAATTTTTCTTTTCCTTTTTTTTGGGTGAGGAAGATTGGCCCTGAGCCAACATCTGTTCCAATCTTCCTCTATTTTGTATGGAAAATAGAGCACGGCTTGATGAGTGACGTGTAGGCCTGCACCCAGGATCCAGACCTACAAACCCTGGGCCACTGCCAGAGCAGAGTGAACAAACTTAACCACTCTGCCACTGGGCCAGCCTCAGCAATTCTATAATTTTTCTACATAAACAACAAGAACCAAAGAAAGAAATCTTTTTTGTGGGAAATGTCTCAGGAAAATCTTATAATGGATAAAAAAATTAGAATTAGAAAATATCTATGTAAGATAATGACATTTAGCAATCTTTAATATCTGTATTTTATGGACTATAGGAATGTCATTAAAGTAGGAAAGTTGCTTAACAGCTAGATTGTTCTTTAAGAAAATAAATGGGGGCCGGCCTTGTGGCCTAGTGGTTAAGTTCAGCAAGCTCCACTTTCATGGCCTGGATTCAGTTCCCAGGTGTGGACCTACACCACTCCTCAGTGGCCATGCTGTTGCTGCTACAAAACAGAGGAAGACTGGTAATGGATGTTAGCTCAGGGGGAATCTTACTCAGCAAAAAAAGAAAAGATTGGCAAAAGATGTTAGCTCAGGGCAAATCTTCCTCAATCAAAAAAGAGGAAGACTGGCAATGAATGTGAGCTCAGGGCAAATCTTCCTCAGCAAAAAAGAAAAAAGAAAAAAAATGGTGAGTAGAATAATGATAGCAATGACACTTGTGTTGTAATTTTTTTCTAGTCTCTCTGAAATAAAAATCTTACATAAAGTATATCTTACAAACTTAGAAATCCTTGATTGCTGATGTCTTTTTCACAAGTGGACACATTTGTTAAAAAATGTATCTTTATGTGTCTGTTAAACACTTCAAATTTTGTAAGTATATAGTTCATAGATTATGTCAATATGTTTAATCATTTGATTTAATAAAAATAACATTATGGAAAACACATAAAAAATTTAAAGTATTTTGATTTCTAAGTTTACAACTAAAAGACTGCTTTTTAATTATTTAGCAAATGAGCAGATTGTTTAGTAATTCAAATAAAAATTATATCACAAAATCTTTCAGAAGCAATTTGAAGAATCATAAGTAATCTGTAATCTTGTAACTTTCTGTGGCATTTGAATAAAGCTTTGAAATAAATTAGCATTACATACTAAAATATTAAAGGAAACTTTTTCTTTCTCTATTGTTGCCTCATTTTTTCATATTTTTGTTTTACATTTATTTCTGGAAATATTTGCATATTTTCCTTTTAACTTTAGATAATGTGTGATCTGTGAGAAAATTTCAGCCATAAGAAACTAATTATAATTTTATGTTATTAAGAAACTTTAATAGGATTACATATAATTGTTTTACAATCCATTGCAATTTATTGAAATGATAGCTTTTAACAGTATTATGACACAAATTGCATACTATAAAGTAATCACCTATTAAAGTGTACATCTCAATCATTTTTAGTATATTCATAGAGATGTGAAAACGTGACCATAATCTAATTTTGGAGAATTGCATCAGCTCAGAAAGAAATCCTGTAAGCATTAGTAGTCACTTTCCATTCTGTCTCCCCCATCCCACTCCCATCTTTAGCTCTAGACAACCACTGATATACTTTGTCTCTATTGATTTGACTATTCTGAACATTTCATATGAATGGAATCACGTATGGTCCTTTGTGTCTGACTTCTTCCACTTAGCATGTGTTTCAAGATTTATCCATATTGTACCACGTGTCAGTACTTCATTACTTTTTTTTTTTTTTAAAGATTTAATTTTTTCCTTTTTCTCCCCAAGCACCCCGGTACATAGTTGTATATATTCTCCATTGTGGGTCCTTCTAGTTGTGGCATGTGGGATGCTGCCTCAGCATGGTTTGATGAGCAGTGCCATGTCCGTGCCCAGGATTCGAACCAAGGAAACACTGGGCCGCCTGCAGCGGAGCACGCGAACCTAACCACTCGGCCACGGGGCCAGCCCCAGTACTTCATTACTTTTTATTGCCAAATAATATTCCATTTTTTGGATCTACTTTATTTTATTATCTCCTTACTAGGTGATAGACATTTGGGTTGGTTCCACTTTTTGGCTCTTATGAATAGTGCTGCCATGAACAATCTTCTACAAGTTTTCTGTGGACATGTTTCATTTTTCTTAGGTATATGCCTACTGGTGTTACCAGCTCTTGGCTAATATCAGTCCTACTATTGGTTCCCCTACAGTGACCCTGGCATGTATGGGGGTAAAACTAAAAGCCTGCATTTCCAGTTCCCTGGGTTTTTAGTTACACTCATATGTAAACGTTTGTTTCTTTAACCTCTGACTCCCCGAGGTTTTTTTTTTTTTTTTTTTAAAGATTTTATTTTTTCCTTTTTCTCCCCAAAGCCCCCCGGTACGTAGTTGTGTATTCTTCGTTGTGGGTTCTTCTAGTTGTGGCACGTGGGACGCTGCCTCAGCGTGGTCCGAGGAGCAGTGCCATGTCCGCGCCCAGGATTCGAACCAACGAAACACTGGGCCGCCTGCAGCGGAGCGCGCGAACCCAACCACTCGGCCACGGGGCCAGCCCCCCGACTCCCTGAGCTTCACAACCAAACTGAAGTTACAAGTCATTAAAACCCAGACAACTCGCGCTGGACTCCCGCTAAAGTTGTGGCTATCACAGGACGTTGAAGTTCTTTTACAGAGACACTAATGTCCAGAGAATATCAAGAAACTGAAGCTGCCCAGGACAAACTCCTCAGCCTCCTGACATCACAGTCTACCTTCCACCGTGGAGATAAACAACCAAGGACATTCATCTGAGAAATCCTTTGTCTCTTGCACTGGAAGCAGCCTCAGACACAGGCGGTGGTAAAATGCTGACCAAAAAGTCCACGGACCCCTGCCCCTACCTAAAACCCCAAATAAAAACCCCTCCCCATTTCTTAACAGGGAGCAAGCAACTTTTGGGGCACTAGCCCTTGCTTTGCTCCCTCTGCCTGGCAAAGTAAAGACTTTCCTTTTTCTCCCAAGACTCTGTTCTCGTTATTTGCATTGGCACTGGGATCAGAGACAGATCTTTCGGTAACAGTAGTAAACTTAGTAAATCGTAAGGCAACTCTATGTTTAACATTTTGAAGAACTAGAGCTGTTTTCCACAGTGGCTGCACCACACATATTACATTCAGCCCTTTCCTTCAGAGAAAATAATTTCTTTTCACCACCCTCTCTTATGTTATTTTCTAATCAATTTCATTCCATGTCCTTTTCATAGGAGAGAATGTTTCTTAAAAATATTTCTTTCACTCTGGATTCTTTTCTGTTATTAACAGCTCTTAATGAAGATTTTATTCTAAAAAGATCAAATATATGTGTAAATGTGTGTGTTTCTTTATATAATCTGTATTTATATGTAATGTATTTATATAATGTATCTAAAATACATTTTAAATTTCTCCAAAACTACTAAAAATATATTCAGAAACCAACTTGGGATTAAAGAACAGTGTGGTACGTTATTTTAATTTCAAAAAAAAGAAAAAGAAAGAAAAGAAAGCCGAGAAAGCCTAAGCTACAATTCAATGTAATTACTAATGTACTATTGCTAATGATGATAGGTTGACATAAGATATGTTAGAAAAAAAACCCCAAAAAGTAAAATCATGACTGATTTAAGATATAAGGAAGAGGAAGGTGACTGGGGATAGATGGGTATAATTAAAAATAATAAATTATTTAGAACTGTAACATTATGAAAAAGAATAATAATAAAATATTGGTGCTTAGATTATTGGAAGGCAGAGTTCAATTAGTCATTCATCCATTTCTTTATCCTTCTATACATTAACAGTGACTGGAAGGAAGGTAAGGAACAAATGAAGCAAGTGTCTGGAGAAGACGGTTTCAGATACAGAAAGCAGCAGACGCAAATCTCTGAGCAGGACCTTGTTCATGGATGCCAGAACATGCTGGAGTCTCTAGTAGCTGGAGAAGAGCCTGTGGGTATGTGGGGAAAGTGGACAACGTAAAGGATGCAGCAGGATTAAAGAGATAACAGGTGCCAGAGCTTTTAAAGCTCGCAGTCTATTAGGGGAACTTCAGCTTTTACTCTTAGTTAGATGGGTGGCTTTTAGAATTGAGCATAAAAGTAACATGAATTTGTCGTTTCAAAAAGGAAAGAGTGTGAGTCTTGAGTCAAACATATTCAGAGGTCAAATTCTAGGTCTACTGATTTCTTGGTGTATAATGTTGCTTCAGATCATTTTAAAACATTTTTCTTCTAAGTCTCTAGGTTTTGATTTTTCACATGAAGTAAGTCATATGAAAAAATGAAGAATTATTAACACAATTAATGGTGATAGTAACAAATCAGGTAAAATTGCTACTGAAAAAGAGTCATCAGAAGGCACGTGGATATTCCATGAAAGTTTTATGAAGAACCAGATAATATGCCCTTCTCTTTTTCTGTCATTACATAATAAATTAAAAATATCTTAATTGTTAAATAAATATTCTTTCTCAAAAGTAGAAAATCTATGCAAGCCTTCCCTCCATTTTAGAAGCCCTAACCATATCTGTGGATAACACATCTGCTGGTAGAATTAGCCATGTTCCTTTCTTCCTGTACTGGCATAAATGTTCTATTCTGTTTTTATCCGATGGTCTCACTGAGACTACTTCCCATCTCCTCTCAAATTACACATTTTGTTTCTTTGTATCTTTCCCTACTTTATGGCCACGTTTATTTTTCAGCCCTTAGTGACGTGCAGTTAATTTTAGCTAGGATAATCTGTAATGCTCATCTCTCACTCAATTGTGCATCCTGTTGACATCTGTGTACAGCTCCGGACTTCTCTGTAAGTCATAACTTCAAAAGCAGTGAAGAAAAATAGTTATTGGAGAAAAAAAAATCATTGTCCATCCCATCGGCAGTGTTGGGTTGTGACAACAGCCTTCGAACTTGTATCTTTTTGTATTTCAAATTAGTTATTTTAGCCTCTAGAGCATTAGCAGACTGCTCTTCTGCTCCTTAATTGTCTTATTGTTTTTTTCTGTGACTACATCACCATATTTCTTCTGAAAACTCTAAATTTCTACTTGGATATTGGTTAGGAAAACAAAGAAAATTCCACAGGCAGATTTGTAGAAATGAAATGTTTTCATGTTAATATAATTCCCTGAAAGTAGAAGGAGAAACAATATCAATACATGAAGGCTCAAAAGAAAAATGTTTTCCTAATAACGAAGTTTGTAAAACGAAATAGAAAAAGATATGTAAAGCTATTTATATATGCAATCATTATTACCAAAATTTTCCAAGTAGCATAGAAATCAGACTAAGGATTAGAAAACAAAAACTACTGTCTTGACAAGATCATTTAATAAACATTTAAATTACTTAGAAAGACTAATATTTTGAAACATTTATTAGTAAATGTTTTAGTCTAAGGTATAGTAGTTACCAATAAAAAAACATTTTAATACTAGTATTATGAACAGTAACGACAATAACGAACTTCTGTGTCATAGGTGTCAGGCAGTAAATTAAGTGTTTAATATAAACTGTCCAATGTCTTTTTTACTTAAACCTTCAAATAAGTATTGTATCCATTTTAGAGAGAAAGAATTTGAAGCACCATTAAGTAATTTGATTCAAATAACTCAACTAGTAAAGGGCAGAAAGATTATTTGCTGTTTTACTGGATTTGTCTTTCTCGTTCCTGTTTTATGATCTCTCAGAGAATACAAAAATAAAGATACAATTTTTAAATAACTGTGTGATTATAAAGTGATTTAAATTAAATTTTCTCACAGATTTGACTATACATAACTGTGCTTTCCTCCACTTCATTGTCTGAAACACTCTCATTAATGGTACAGATTTTGCTGCTCTCATCATTTATGGTAATTAAAAAGATGCAAATGAGTCCATGTAATTTTCTCCGTTTTGGACAGAAAGTTTCAGCACTTGTTTCTTACTTTGGTGTTATGTATAGCTGCATGCTGCACAAAACTCAAAGAATAGCCAGACATGGAAAAACTTTTAAATAGTATTATCAGTGATCACTATTCCATTAATGTAATGGAGTTTTAATAAAGTTTGTTCATGCAAATATTACATTTATTTCTCCTTTACAATTTACCATTTATAGATAAACTTATTTTGCCTCACCCATTCTTTTTCGTTTCCCATGAATTTTGATTATGCATTACATATAGGTCTAGAATTATGAATATATTATTTTATTGCTATGATCAGCTAATAAAGCCAAATCAAATAAAACAAAATAAACTAATAATTTCAACAAATAAACTATGCAAGGAGCAAAACAAATTTAAAATATTAAAAATCATATGTAAATAATAAAACCATTATTAAATTCTAGAGGCAGCCATTATTTGCCTTTGCAGATCATGAATTTGATTTCTATAAAGTCTACTTAAATGTTCATTTATATACAATCTTAACATTTCAGATAAGATTAATAAGGGTAATAATATAAATAGATTTTTCTCTTAGTATTACAGAGGAAGATTTAAAAAGAAGGAGAGAAGGGAGGGAGGAAGGAAGAAAGAAAGAAGGAAGGAAGAAAAGGAGGAAGGAAGCAGAGGAGGAGGGAAAGGAAGGAGCAGAGGGAGAAAGATAGAGAGAGGGAAGGATGGAAGGCAGGAGAGAGAGAGAAGGAGAAAAGACTGGGGAAAAGGAAGAGGAGAGGACAAAATGAAGAAAGAGGACCTTACATGGGTGAATCAGATATATTTTCAAACATTAGAAAAGATGCAGAAAGATAAATGACAAAATTAAAATCAGCTACCTTGAAGAGTTTGGATTAAAGTGGGAACACATAGTCATTTGTTTCATTTTTCATTTTTTATTTTATCATGTCATATTAAAAAATACCTGCGCAACTTCTGTGGATAAATCTTTAATTGAACATTTGTTTCCTTTATCTTACATTATGTATATATTCAATAGTCTGGAAAATATGCTTATGAGATTGCTGCAAGACTAAGTGATATTTTTCTAAACCATGTATAAATATATTCATAACCTTTTTGGTATTTATTTTTTATCATATTTGTCCTGGTTACTTTTTATAGATAAATAATATTGAAGTTACTTTTTAGTGCAACTATATTTCTGTGAATTCCTTTTATTTTTATAACAATTTATAATTATATATTTTTGGTGTTAATCTGGTGCATGCATTATCTTGACTCATATGTTTCTGTAATTTTATTTTACTCATTTCAATTTAAATATAATACCTCATAAATTTAATAGTTATGTTCCTAAATTTTATTTAATATAACATTAATATTTATTGAGTTTTTTTTTTGATGAGGAAGATTTGCCCTGATCTAACATCTGTTACCAATCTTCTTCTTTTTTCTTGAGGAAGATTTGCCTTTAGTTAACATTTGTGCCGATCTTCCTCTATTTTGTATGTGGGTCACTGCCACAGCATGGCAACCAATGAATGGTATAGGTCTGCACCCGGGAACCAAACCCAGGCTGCCAAATTGGAGCACACTGAACTTAACCAGTAGGCCATGGGGCTGACCCCTTGAGCTCTTTCTTTTGCTTCATGTTTTTCTGATTCATACTTGCTGCCCTTTCCTTCTAGTACACTTTCATATTCAGAGTCTTACAGCACAACTTTGATATTTATTAAAGAAATGATAGGGAAAGTTTCTTAGAATTGTGTTTCATCGTATATAAGGCACCATGATGTTAAGACACACTTATTTCATCTTCCACTAAGAGAGTAAAAACACTACAAACACAACTATGAGAAAATAATTTCTCATTCCTGTATTTTTCTCAAACGACATTGTCTTTTGGATCATCAAAGCTATCTGTGATGCATCACTTCTTTTTTCCTCCACCTTTATAGAGATATAGTAGACAAAAATTATATGTCTAAGATATACAACTTGATGTTTTGATTATGTATACATCAGGAAGTAATCATCACAATCAAGCTAATTAACATATCCATTACCTCATATAGTTAATATTGTCTTTCTTTTTTGTGTGTGTGGAATGAGAACACTTAAAATCTAACCACTTAGAAAATTTCAAATATCTAATACAGCATTGTTAACTATTGTCATATTGCTATACATTAGATCTCCAGATCTTACTAATCTTGCATAACTGAAACTTTGTACCCCTTGACCAACAGCTCCCTGTTTCCATAACTCCAGGTCCCTGGCAATTACCATTCTATTCTCTGTTTTTATGAGTTTGACAATTTTAGATTCCACACACACAGAGATCATACACTATTTGTCTTTCTCTGTCTGGCTTGTTTCACTTAGCTTAACTTCCTCCAGTTGAGCATCCTCCAGATGACTAAAAACGTAATCCATGGTGCCACAAAAGCAGGATTTCCTTCTTTTTGTTGGTCAAATAATATTCCATTTATGTATATACCATATTTCTTTTATCCACTCATCCATCAACAGATATTTAGGTTGTTTCCATATCAGCTATTGTGAATAATGCTGCAATGAACATGGACCACAGATATTTCTTCGAGATACTTATTTTGTTTCCTTTGAATATATACCCAGAAGTGGGATTGCTAGACTTGTGGTAGTTCTATTTTTAAATTTTTCAGAAACCTTCGTACTGCTTTCCATAATGACTGTACCAATTTACATTCTCATCAACAGAATACAAAGGTTCCATTTTCTCCATATCTTTGCCAACACTTCTTATCTCTTGTCTCTTTGATGATAGCCATTTTAACAGGTGTAAGAAGCTATCTCGTGGTTGTGATTTGCTTTTCTCTGGTGATTGGTGATGTCAAGCTCCTTTTCATATTACTGTTTGCCATTTGTAAGTTTTCTTTTAAGAAATATCTATTCAGGTCCTTTGCTCATTTTTAAGTTGGGTTATGTTTTGTTTTCGTTATTGAGTCATATGAGTTCCTTGTATATTTTGGATATCAATCCCTTACCAAATATATGGTTTGCAAATATTTTCTCTCATTCTATAGGTTGCCTCTTCACTCTGTTGATTATTTCCTTTGCTGCGCAGAAGCTTTTTCCTTTGAGGTAATCATACTTGTCTTTTTTTACTTTTGATGTTTGTTCTTTTGGAGTCATTGACCAGAGTAACATCAAGAAACTTTTTTTCCATGTTTTCTTGTAGTATTTTTACTGTTTCAGGTTTTGTGTTTAAGCTGTTAATATATTTTGGGTTGGTTTTTGTATATGGTATGAGATAAAGGTCCAGTTTTATTCTCCTGCATGTGTATATCTCGTTTTCCAACATCTATTATTAAAGAGGTTATGCTTTCCCCATTGTGTGTTCTTAGCACACAATATTGAAGATCAATTGATTGTAAATGTGTGGATCTATTTCTAGATTCTCTATTCATTGGTAAACTCATTCATTGTATAAACTCATTGGTTTATACATCTGTTTTTATGCTAGTACCATACTATTTTGACTGCTCTAACTTTGTAACATATTTTGAAATCAGGAAATATGATGCCTCCAGCTTTGTTGTTCTTGTTCAAGATTGCTTTGAGTATTTGAGGTCTTTTGTGGCTTCATATGAGTTTTAAGATTGTCTTTTTTATTTCTTTAAGAAATGTCATTGGGATTTTGATAGAGGTTACATTTAATCTGTAGATTACTTTGAGTAGTATGCACATTTTGACAATATTAATTATTCCAAGATCACAGAATGTCTTTCCATTTATTTATGTCTTTTTAAAGTTCCTTCATCAATGTTTTATAATTTTCAGTGAACAAGTCTTTCACCTCCATAGTTAGGTTTATTCCTAAGTATTTGGTTCTTTTTCTCACTATTTTGAATGGGATTGTTTTCTGAAATCCCTTTCAGATAGTTCATTGTTTGCATATAGCAATGTGGCTGATTTTCATAAGCCGATTTTGCATCCTGAAATTTACTAAATTCCTCTATTAGTTCTAGCACGTTATTTTGTTGAGTCTTTAGGGTTTTATACATATATGGTTCTGCCGTCTGCAAACAGAGGTAATGTTATGTCTTCCTTTCCTATTTGGATGCCTTTTATTTATTTATTTATTTATTTTTGTCTAATTCATCTGGCTAGTAATTCCAGTACTAGGTTAAACAGAAGTGGCAAGAGTGGGCATCCTTGCCTCGTACTGGATCTTAGAGGATAAGCTTTCAGTATTTCCCCATTGATTATGATGTTAGCTGTGGGTTTTTTATATGTAGACATTGTGCTGAGGTGCATTCTTTCTATACCTATTTTGTTGAGAGGTTTTTTTTTTTAATCGCGAATAAATGTTAAATTTTCTCACCTGCTTTTTCTGCATCTGTTGAGATGATCACATGGTTTTTTTCTTTCATTCTGTTAATGTGGTGTATGTGATACATCGTTTTTTAAAAGAGTGCTCCAGGACAGTTCCAAAAGTTTTCTTCAAATCTTGACAACTCTTACCCAAGTGTTAAGGCAGGTGGCAATATCATCACCTAAAAGTAAAGCAATAATTTAGTTAAATGTAAGTGAAATCATTGATGCACATATTTCAACTGAAGTGAGGAAATAGGAATAGCTATAAGCCATTTCACACCTGTTCAGGTAATGTCAACAAGAATGGCTGCAACCTGGCCAGCAGTGACCATTAAATTTGGCTTGGTTTGGCAAGTGTTACAGTGTGAAAAAAAAAATACATGTATTAAAATTGATACAACACAGAACACGAAACACGTCCTTAAGTGGTTAACCACAATGCGCATCAGTTTTACACATAAGGGTTAATGTTTTTTGCTTATGTTTAGCCTGTGTGCTGACAGGATCTATTTGGCATTTGATATCACTTTTAAGCAGACGTCTCTCAAATTGTAAACAAGGTAATTATAGCCATGATGTGAGTTTCTTCTCTTAAACAGAAATCAACGTTGCAGATTGCCGTGGTGTTTTTCCTAGATCTCCCAACGAGACGGAGAGCCCCAGTTGTCTAGTTTCTGAGAAAGTTGATGGATGACAATTTTAATCGAAGTCCTTCTCCAGGAACTGTCGTCAGGCCCCTCTCCAGGGCAGTCTGTAGCCCATAAGTGTTTGAGCACAATATTTGCTTTATCACAAAATGTTCAGCATAATTTTTCTCCCTCCCACACTGGAAGAATTTTAAAACTGATAATAGCCAAGAACAGAATGGCTCTTGAAACAGAGCTGGAGATCCATATAAGGTACAGAAGCCAAAATTGGATTCAATTATACCATTGGGGAGACATAAAAATACTCATTTTAGAAATGGCACACAGAGAAAAACAGATGTTTTGATAATAGTTAGACTTTATGCTTACAGTACTTGAAAGTATTAGCTTCTACTGCATAAGAAAATGAAAAGACAAAATATATCATAGCACTTGAATAAAAATAAATACAGACACATCTATTGTCCTTTGAATTTGGAATCTTCATGTTGCCTGCTGCCTGCTTTAAAGGATCACAAAGAACTCAAATCTAGAACCTGCTGGCAGAGCTATTCAATACTCTCACCCTCACACGGATGAGTTAAGAGAATTTGTAGAGCTTAATTACAGGACGTTTTCTATCCATAGTCTGAGGTAATACACAATTAAATGTAAATGTATCATATCTACTAAAGCTGGCTTTGTTTATAACGAAAACATAAAAAAAGAAATTTTAGTGACGTGTTATAAGTCACATCACTTACTACCTCACTCTAACAGTTAGCTGCCAATAGCATTATTTTTCCGGGGAGGATTCAGAAGTACATGTATATTTCAAACGTCAAGTTGAAATTTTGTGTAGAATTTTGTACAGGGAAACATAGTGTCCCAAATCACTTCAAATAATTTCAACCTATTTACATTTTATTCTTTATGCTGTGAAACCATTGTTTGTTTTGTTCTCTATTTGGCTCATATATTTAACAGTATTTAATAGTTTTACTTCTCTGATTTCCCCAGTACAGGTTTACCTGTCAGCTTTTAGGAAATTAATATGAAACTAATTATAAACTAAGTTTGTTAATGAAGTGATCAGCGTTAGAGGTTGATTAACCATGAATGCTTCAGTAATACTCCGGATTTGCCTGTACTTTTAATGAACTATAATAAACCTGCATCAGTTAATGATTGTTACACAAAACCACCCAACACCCTGTGGCTTGTAAGCACACTCGTTTATTATTGGTAATTCATCTGCTTGCCGGCAGGTGTTTACTGTTCTAGGCAGGTCTTGGCCGGCGCAGCTCAGCTGTGGTGGTTCTGCTGCCCATGACTCTCGTCGTCTTGGTTCCATGATCCTCTCATGGTGATGTCAAAAGTGCAGGCAAGCTAGTGGAAACACATGAGAATTTTTCAGGCCACACCTTGGATATAGTGCACTTCACTATATCCAAGCACTCACTTGATGTTCAAGTACGCGTTTTCATAAGCCATTAGACATATAGATCTGGAATTTATGAGAATAATTTGGACTGAGAATATGGATTCTGGGCTCATGTGCAAAAAGGTCGTAGAAGCCAAGAAAAAATGGATGTGATGTGAGAGTTGTGTACCAAGTGAGATGAGAAAGGGAGATTCAGAAAATCCTGAGGACCACCAAATTTAAAGGGACAGACAGAGGTTGTGTGTATGGTTTCTAAAACAAAGATAGGAGAAATACCAAGTTATAGTGATGTGCAATTTTTCTTATGCTTCAGTTTATCCATATGTCCTCTTGCCCTGCCTTCAGTTAAGATCAAAGAAAAAGCAAAAAGTTAACTTCCATTTGCTGAAACATCAATGAGACCAGTTTACTAATTTACCTTTTGAATATTTTTAGCTCTCATAATCTTCCCTCTTTTTCCAAATACTTATTAATATAGGAGCCCCCAAATTTGGTAGAATTTCAGAATCTAAATTGGTCAGTGCTGAAACCATGAGACATTGTGACATCTGGTTTGCTAGCTTATCGTGTAGGGGCCCTGGAGCAGCTAGTGCCTCATTGTGTTTGACCAATAGCCCTCTACATTTTGCACAGGGTAAATTCTTTTCTTCCTCCAGCTTTATTGAGGTATAATTGACAAATAAAATTGTATCTATTTAAAGTGTATAATGTGATGTTTTGACCTATGTATACATTGTGAAATGATTACCCCCATAGAGTTAATTAACACATTCATAACCTCACATAGTTACTTGTGTGTGTGTGTGGTGAGAGCATTTAAGATCTACTCTCTTAGCAAATTTCGAGTATACAATACAGTATTATTAACTGGAGTGACCAAACTGTATCTAAGATCCCCAGAACTTATTTTCTTATAACTAAAATTTGTACCCTGTTACCAACATCTCCCATTTCCTTGACTCCCCAGCTTCTGGCAACCAACAATTTAAACAATCTACGCTGCCTCTATGAGTTCAACTTTTTTTTAGATTCCACATATGAATGAGATCATACAGAATTTGTCTTTCTCTGTCTGGACTATTTCACTTACCTTAATGTCCTCCAGGTTTATTTCATCCACCTTGCTGCAAATGGCAGGATTTCCTTCTTTCTCATGGCTGATAATATTTCATTTTATATTTATATAAATATAAATATCACAAAATATCATTATTATGCATTGATGGATACTTTGGTTGTTTCTACATTTTAGCTATTATGAATAGTGCTGCAATGAACATGTGAGTATAGATATCCCTTCAAGATACTGATTTAATTTCCTTTGGATATACATCCAGAAGTGGGGTTGCTGGATCTTATGGTATTTCTATTTTTAATTTCTTGAGGAACCCCCATACTGTTTTCCATAGTGGCTGCACCAATATACATTCCCACCAACACTGCACAAGACTTGTCTTTTTTCCACATCCTTGCCAGCATTTATTATCTCTTGTCTTTTTTATAATAGCCATTCTAACAGATATGAGGCGATATCTCATTGTAGTTTTGATTTTCATTTCCCTGATGATTAGTGACGTTAAGTACCTTTTCATGTACCTGTTGGCCATTTCTATGGGTTTTTTTTTTTTTGAGAAATGTCTATTAAATTCCTTTGTCCATTTTTAATTGGTTTATTTATTTTTTTGCTATTGAGTTGCATTCTGTTGATTATTTCCTTTGCTGTGCAGAAGCTTTTTAATTTGATGTATTCTGCTTGTTTAGTTTTGCTTTTGTTGCCTGTGCTTTTGGTGTCATATCCAAAAATATCATTGCAGGGCCAACGTCAAGGAGTTTTCCCCTACGTTTTCTTCCAGGAGTTTTATGGTTACAGGTCTTATATTTTTAAGTCTTTAACTCATTTTGAGCTAATTTTTGTGAATAGTATAACAGAGGGGTCTAGTTTCATTCTTTTGCATGTGAATAGCTAGTTTTCCCAGCCCCCTTTATTGAAGAAGCTATCCTTTCCCCATTGTGTGTGTGTTTGTTGCACCCTTGTCAAAGATTAGTGGACCATATATGTGTGGATTTATTTCTGGGCTCTCTGTTCTGTTCATGGATTTGCAGAATTAATATTGTTAAAATTTCCATATGATCCAAAGCAATCTACCGATTCCATGCAATCTCTATCAAAATTGCAATGGTGTTTTTCAGAGAAATAGAAAAAACAATCCTAAAATTTTTATGGAACCACAAAACACCCCAAATGGCCAAAGCAATCTTGAGAAAGAAGAAGAAAGCTGGAGGCATCACACTTCCTGATTTCAAACTATATTACAATGCTGAGGGTATATTCTAAGCTTTGAAAGGCCGTGAATTTCCACAGAAGTTTGAAGACTAGAAAATAAAAAGTAATTACTATAGAAGTCATATATCTCAAAATTCCTCATATTTCTATTAGCTGTCAGATTATATTCAAGGTGCTCAGTTGATTATAGCTACATTCCACATTGTATTTCAATCTGATAAATGATGGGATTGTTTGAGGCATTCATGTTCACCTCATTCTGAGCAGATCCTGTGAAATATCACTCCATGAAAGAGTCCAACTGGCTATATGCCAACCTCAATACTGAGGATGGAACTGCATCTATTGACAAGTCCTTCATTACAGGGAAAATAATTAGCTAAAATACATCCGAGATCAATTTAGCCACTCAGCAACAAATCAGCTTGGTTTTATAAAAACATAATATAGTAACAACATTAGTTTCAAATGATGTGGATTTTCCTCAGAGTCTAATCTAATGTGTTTCCTAATTGATTTTGATTGTTGACGGCGTCACCTGATTTCTCTTCCCTTTACTCCCACAATGCATCTCTGAATTTTACTGCCTACTGAGGGCTCCTTGTTAGGAAGGCAAAAATTGTGTTAAATATTAGTATCTTCTAGCTCCAAATTCAAGTTATCATATACGTTTGTGGCACTATCAGCCCAGGGAGCTCTGTCCAGATCCTGATTTTAGGCCCTTCTTGCTCTCACTTTTCCACCCCCCAACACCCCTACCAAACAGAACGGGAACCTGCTTACTGACATGCCACGTAAGAACGGTTTTAACTTTGTATTTCCTCACCATCTTTTCTCTAACTATGTGGTTGAGCTTGGACTTTTAAATTTCATATTGTATACATTTTCCTTTCCTTAACTAGTATGCCTGATGCATCAACTTGGGATTAGAGAAACTTTTTTCCAAGCTCCTTCCAACCATATTCTCACGAGAGAAAGTTGTATCATACTTCCTATTCACAGAACTAATAGAAAGAAATATTATCTGCTCTGCTGCAGATTTCAACCTGAACTGAATTACCTAATAATAAGTAATATTTAGTGAGTGCTTTCTATTTTCCAGGCACTGTTCTTATTATTTTACATGAATTATCCAATTAAATTCACACAATAGCTCTATATATTTGGCACTGTCTTTCCTTCAATTTTACAGAAGCACCTGAGGCACATAAAAGTTAAATCACTTGCTAAATGTAATGAAGTTAATAGTCAGTGGAACCAGAATTTGAAACAGATTTCACCATCTTAAATAATATGGAATGGTGCTTCTTCCTACATTTAAATGAAAATATTTTTGGCATCAATTGCTTCAAGATCTTGAAAAAATTACGCTTCTCAGACTGTGGGCCTGTGCCTCCTCTTTATTACTTTAAATTAGGTCTTGACTCAGTTTTGATTCATGCATTCTTTATCCCTTTTATATTTTTGAATTTTAACAAAATAGTTGAAACACAGTTTTGATATTTTTCCAATTTATCAAGCTAATTTTTTCTTAGCAAATTTTTCAAATAGAGGTCACCCAAGCCCTTTGGTCAATTCAGTGTCATGCCACATGCACATAGTACATTCAATTATACAAATGTGAAGGAATGCTAGGTAAATATCACTTGTTTGCATTCCTAATTTAGCATTGATGCAAAAATGACTATTTTGTCTTCATCAGTGTTGTTAATAAGATGTCTTTGAAAAACAATATTGAAGAGGGCCATGAAGAACTGTTGCTAAAGCTCTTATGGATAGACATGAAGAAACGGATAATAGAAATGTCAGAACATTTATTTTTTTGTTGCTAGAAAATGATTTACTCAATTTTTCAAATGTGTACTGAATACTTACTCTACCTATTTATCTGACTGTCACTGTGCTTCAGTTGGCAACCAGGGAGTAATGACATCATCTTCTGGTGATGACCAAAGTGTCATTATGCTTTGTTCCTATGGGAGGAGCCAATTTACCACAAGTTACGGTTGCCAAATGCTTTTGATAATACTGCTTTGAACTGATTTTCTCCTTAACTGACGAGAAAGTCAAAAGGAACATGTATAGATAAAGTTTCAGAGGTAGAAATTCATTTTAAGTTCAAATATTGTTATTTATAAATGTACTGCATTTTCTTCTTACATTTTTTACCTTTAAGGGTTTGTAATGTCATTATCCAATTATATCTTCTAATTACATATCCTATAATTATATATATATTCTATATTCGATAATTATATATAAATGTATATATATTTTACAGTGTTTTGAAAGCAATATGACTTATTTTGTAAAACAAAGAGGACAAAGATAAACAATTAGGTAATTACGTGGTTATGAAGAAGGATTTAAATCAGTTATTTAACATGGGAACAGAGGATGGGGGACGAGAATGATGTAAGAATGAGAGAAATGAGAGTAAAGAGGAAACAAGAAATGTTCAAACTGTACTAAAATAAAGTAGACATGTTTATTATCCCATTTATTTAAGAGTATATATATATATATATACACATATAATCTTTATCTATTTAGAAATGCTTTGAAGATTCAAATGTATTCAAAATTACAAGGACCCAACTGCTTATGGCTATATTTCCAACGAATATTTCAGAGAAATGTGAAGATTACATTTTAGTAAAAAAAAAAAAGATATTTTTAAAGAGTATGGAAGAATAAAATATATAAATGTATAAATATATGTGGTAGGCCCTGCAGTCTCCACTCCCTCATAAGGTACTAATTTTTATAATCTACGGAATCTCTACAATAATTTTCAGGATATGAAAGTTACATTTTGAAATCTGTAATAAATAAGCTTCCCATTCAGTTAAGTCAGCTCCTAGAAAATTAGTGTAAGTACATCTCGCATCTATTGGATAAATAAAAGAAGGGATCAAAATAAAAGGAGGGATAATTTTGGCTGGTATGTAGCAACATATTATGGTCTTTGTTGGCAAAGATGAAGGTTGCCATAGAAATAGACACCCTTCAGTCAAAAATAAAAACTCCAACTCAAAGACAAGAGACCAAAGTCATTTCTGAGAAATCTACTCATAAATGCAGCGTACTGTCTGCAGATGGCGTTGCAAATCATGGACTCTCCTCAACTCTCAGCGTTATATGGATCTATAGAGTAAAATGAGAAATAGACTTTGCTTGAAACTAAGTAATAAAATAGATTTTTACTCTGTGCATACATTTCCTTGACATAGGAAGTGATCATCTTTATACAGATAAGAGGGGAAAAAAAGAGAATCAAGGAATGGTGTAAAACAAACAAACAAAAACCAGGTGGGGGTAAAAAAACCTTTGCATCATTCTAGTCAATGGGGTTCATCAAATCCTAGATGTGACAGGATAAAGCCTGAAGATTAAATATCAGAAGTCCATAATTCATTTTATAGTGTTTTTCTATTTTCATAATCAACAGATATTTGTTTCACCTTAAAAATCAATAATAGCACACAATTTACTTTTTCGGTTCAGGAAAATATGAAAATTGTTAGTTAGATAATGGGTTGATTCCTGTTTGCTATGACCCACATTAAACAAACAAACAATATTTATTTATGTTTTTCTGGATTTGGGTCATATACCAGCTTCATTTACAACTTTTTTCCTCTATAAAGTTCTTATGAGCAAAGATTGATTAGTGCAATTCAAATAATTAGCATAAAAGTAAGAAGATAAGGGATTTTATTATTAATATAACTGTCCTTAAAAGTTATCACAAGCCATGTTTGGTAATAGTTGTCTTATATACAAGATGTCCTCAAATACGAATTTCCTCCAATTCACAAGTTCATCCAATATCTGTAAGAATAACTCCTTCAATTTTAATTATATCTTCCTGTCAAACCCTACCTGGACATTCATACATTTTGGCTGCTTTAATATGTAGTATCATTTTTAATGACAAAAATGACAGTTTCACTTTCTCATTGAGTAAATTATTCCAAAGCTTTTTATATTTTCATCACCTCAGACTATTTTAAATATTTCCAGGACTCCTCTATGTATTAGCATTTGTAACATATCTGATATATATGTATATATATTTACTATTCAAGCTCATCTCATACCACAGTAATGTTTATATGCTTAAAATTAAATCCTTTAGGGGCCGGCTCCATGGCTGAGTGGTTAAGTTTGCGCACTCCGCTGTGGCGGCCCAAGGTTCGGATCCTGGGCGCGGACATGGCACTGCTCGTCAGGCCATGTTGAGGCGGCGTCCCACATCCCACAACTGGAAGGACCTGCAACTAAGATATACAACTGTGTACAGGGAGGGGTTGGGGAGAAAAAGCAGAAAAAAAAAAAAGGAAGATTGGCAAGAGTTGTTAGCCCAGGTGCCAATCTTTAAAAAAAAAAAAAGTCAAAGGAAACAATAGTCTTAAAAAAAAAATTAAATCCTTTAATATATACAAATATCATAGTATATTCTGTGTAAAGTCAAATCATGAGGCAGCCTTCTTCAGCTGAGGACAATTCCTGGCGAGAACTCAGCTGGAACTGTCAGCCACTCACATCTGGGAAAATGAGTGCCTTGTCTTGAAAGGGGGCCTGAATGGTGCACCAAAGCATTTGCTACAGTCCACTTGTAGCCCTTCTTGGATGCCCTGCCTTCACAGAATCAGTTCATCCCATCTGGGAATGGCTCCTTCAGGAATCTAGATGGTCTCTTTTTCTGGGGAAACTTATAAGATGAAAGGTTAAAAAGACCAACTCCAGCCCCTGTTGCGAAGCTGGTCTTGAGCCTCAACTAATACTCATTGTCTCCCCCTTCTACTACCCCTTCTGGATCCCCTCTCTTTCAGTTATTACTGTTGATGACCTAGGTGACTTACCTGACAGAATGACACAGACTCTCATTCCTGTAGGGTCTGCGCTCTTGGTCACCATGCCCTTCTTGCCTGTGGCTGCTGCGCTTCTACAGTGACCATCAAAATAGGGCAGGGGAGTATCAAGAGACATCCTAACAGATCAATCTCTGTCAAATATATCCACCCTGTCCTGTTTATATAACAGCAGCCCTATCTCCTGCTGTTGATCAGGATCTATTTATGTTAGTCCCCTTTTCTGTGAATTTTGATACATTTTTCCAGTGTCTATCATGGCAGTCTGGCATTTAAACATCCCTTAGTATAGCCATCTCTTTTCCAAGCTTTCAAGATCCATTGTGACTGTTTTGTTGACATCTCCCAGTATGCTTGTAATGGTGTTAAATCCTGGGTCACAGCATCAATTCTCCTTTACACAATACATGTTTCCCCCCTTGGATCTGCTCCCACAAAATCCATCTCGTCTATCCTCTGCTGAATCTTGTTGATAAATACTGGAGGATCTTGCAGAATCTTTGGTGTATTGTTTTTATCCTCTCTTAATAGGGCAAGCATTTCTAGGAGTGGGCCGTGATATGACACATCTCTTAATTATTAGTCTCATGGTCTGAAGAGGAGGTGGGAGGAAAATCTGAAGGCAGTGCATATTTCTTTGCAAGATAAAAACCTCTTCATCATCTTCAAGCTAGGGAGAAAGACTAGACCTTAACCAAGAGGAGTGAGCCATGGCTGCAGCTCCATAGGGCTCCTGGGAATCTAGAGATTTAAGATTTTTCAAGTGAATGAATCTGGATGTCCCTATTCCAATTATCAGGGCCTCAGTCCTTTCAAATTTGGGTCCTACCCTTGGTGTAGAAGACTTACTGGTGTTTAGCCTTCTCTAGAGCTTCACTAATTTTATAATTAAGCATTGGATCTGATCTTAAATACTTTTGTCTCTCCGGCTGTAGAGATGAAAATCTATTAATATGTGGCCAAAGAGGACCATTACCTTCATAATTTTCTTTAAATTGGAAATTAATCGCTCATAGCCTTTCTTCTTTCGCCAATGCATTGATGGCACACAGTAGCATATTCAATACCGTAGTCCTTTAGGTTACTATTACCCTGAACCTATCAAACTCCTGAAACAGTGCACCTGCCAGGGCACTCCCTTCCAACATTATGCCATCTCAATTCACCACCAGTGAAAATTTTAACAATTGCACCTATGCAAGCTTCCAGAGGCTATGAGTACTCTGTCTACCTAGTGCCAGTGATGGAATACTCAGAGTCAGCTGTCTGGTTATCAGCTTTAATAACCTGTTCTAAAGTCTCCTTCCGGTGATAACTCCTGGCACTAATCATATTTGATCAAGTTCTCTAGGAAACAGGCTCTTTGATGGTGATATTCATGAAGGTGATTTAATAGAGCAGCTCAAATCAGAGATGAGAAAACTAGAATTGAGCAAATGAAGAAGTTGAACCACAGTGAAGTTTCAGAGAGGCTTCAGCAGATTCCACACATCCTTTGGGACTGGGATGGATCTGGTGCTTTATGCTCCCACTTCAAGCAGATATAGATAGGGGTCTCCTGCTAGGAGGGGCTATGACCACGGATAAGACAGCTCCCTTCAGCTCAGGGCAACTCCCAGGAAGGAAAGCAGCTGTGACCCATCAGTATCCAATGTTCTAGGCATCTGAGGAATGAGTGCCACAATGCCTAAGGAGGAATCTACAAGGGCACCATCACAGTCAGACCAACAACATGATTGAGCAAATTACATCTCTCCACATACGTGAGACATCATCAACGTAACAATAAAAATCTCATTCTTAATAACTTCAGAATTTGAATTTTTGCACGGATGCTCAGTTTAATAGTTAATTCGGAATTCTATTTATTTTTTCACTTATAGGCCCACTGACCTGGGATATTCTAAAATTTGATGAGGTAAGGAGTGGTGGAATTACTTTAACTGAAATATTGGGAATGAGCAAGGAAGAATATAAAAATAAGTTAAAAACTGCAAGCTTATACAAAAAGTTATATCTTAAGCATGCTATAAATATTTAATCATGGTTCACAAATCCATCTGCTTATTTTTAACCTCTGCGTTCCCACTATAAATAGAAACACAGGTTCTTGGGAATTATGGATTAATTAGAGCCTCTTTTGACAAATCTGGTTTAAGAGCAGTAGCTCTTCCTTTCCTATGGCAGGAGAGGCAGGGAAAGGACACTGGGTTTGTAATTTGGTTCTAGTTCTGTCTTTATCTAACATTTGAGCTCAGATTTTTTTTTTATTTCTGAACTGGAGTTCAGACCTGCAAATAGTGAAAAAGGGCCATTCAACACCTAGCACCATGCAAGAACTCAGCTGGCCTCAATTAGTATTTATTGAATGAATACATGTATCGTTATTCGTGCATTCATTGTATTATCAAAATGAGAAGAGAGCTAGGAACTTTGTAGCTTATTTTGGGCTGTTTTGTCCTCATATATTACCTCTTGCTTTTTCATTGCTAATTGTTGTCCCAAACAGAGAATTGGAAAAGGAAAAAATACGAGTGGATATTAAACAAACAGCAATGAAATTTAGTACTAATTAGTGATTTCTGTAAATGCTTTCATTGGAGGAATAAGAAGTAAGTACACATTGAGGTTTGAGGATTAACCAGTTATCTATTAATCTCATTTATTTCAGGCACACAATTAGCATAAATAATAAAGACTTGCTGAAGCAAAATTATATATGTTTAAATGTAAATGGACTTTTGAGATCACTTAAAAAATTTAGTACAAATCTCCATTTGGCAAATGCAATTTAGAGAAGTTTTAAGTGGGTTATTTAGAAAGGCGTGATTGTTAGTCCTTAATTAAGATTCCTAATTTCCCTCCTATTTAGTACTGTACAACTGGGAATCTTGTAGAAATAGGGGTAGGCTCTTTATTCTTCATTTTGTATCCCTTATAATCCTTTTTACTTTAAAATATGTTTATCTTTATAGAGGTAGTAACTCTCTTTAGATAAAAGCTTTTCTCTCATATAAGGCCCTCAATTATCCATTTTCTACCTTCCAAAGCAATTATATCAAAGCTCATGTAAGCAAATAGCTAGATTATATGAACATTTTAATAAAATCTGAAAAAAATCAGTTTCCTAATGTACATTTAATCTGTTTATATTTTTCAATTATTGAATATTTGGATTTACTTTGTATTGATTTTTTTTTTCCAGGGAAAGATTCACCCTGAACTAACATCTATGGTCACAAATCTTCCTCTTTTTTTTTTCCTTCTTCCCCCTAAGGCCCCAGTGGATGGTTGTACATCTCAGTTCTAAGTCCTTCTGATTCTTCTATATGAACCACCACCACAGCATGGCAACTGACATACGGGCGGGGTGATTCTGCGACCCGGAAGCAAACCCGAGCTGCTGAGGCAGAGAGCGCTAGATGTTAACGATTAGACCACCAGGACTGGCCCTAGATTTATTTTTATTATCTAATTTAGTGGTGCGTATTTGTTGTGCTTTTTTCCCTTCATCTATTTGATCAGTTATTTTTCTTGATTTTGTATTCTTTAGCTCTGCTGGTTTGGAATCCCATACATTCTGTTTCTCCAAAATACACTTTCGCTTTCTCTCCATATCCCTCCAATTTATACATTATATTGATCTTAATTACAGTTTTATAATTTTTATTTTTAATATTAGAAAATTAATTTTTATATTACCCACATATATACAAATTTACTTCTTCACCACAGAGTCTTGCATTTTATTCTTTTTTCCCTCTGGATTTTAGTTCCATCTTCATGAAGAACATATTAAAATATTTTTTTCAAGAATAATTGTGAACAGTAAACTCTCTGTTGTCCCATGTGTGTTGCACTCGTTACTTCTGTTGCTTAACTGAGTCTTTCTTTTCTTCCTCAGCTTCTCTTCTCTGATTCTTGTTAGACATGCAGCCAGGGCTTCACACCCTCATCTCCTGGTCTCTTAAACAATCTTCCATGTTTTCTGCACCCCTGTGCTGTATTCATTCAGCGCACTTCTCAGTCATGGCAGCTTGTGTTTTCATAGAATTTTAATAACGCATTTAATTTTTGCACACATTTGGTGGGCTTGCTTTTCTGTGAAAACTTCTTCAACTATGACCCTCTGGAGAATCATTAGTCAAGAACAAATTTTACTTTAAACATTTGATTATGGGGAGAGAAGCAGATGTTCTTATGCAGTGTGAACAATGGAAATCCAAACCCCCAAACGCCATGAAGTCCCTTGTTTTTCAATGATCTGGAGACCCAGCGCCTAGGGAGCGAGAAGATAGATGATGGAAGATAGATAGAAGATAGATCCGTGTGCTAGTAGAGAGTTTCTTGTTTTTGTTTTTCTAGTTTAGCCTGTCATAACTTGAGATTATTCAACTGCAATTCATTGTTTTATATATGAGTCAAGAATTTCTTAACTTTGACAGTTTTTTAAACTTGTTTTTACTATTTTTAAAAATGTTATTATTAATGTGATCTCCCACATTGCTGGAACTGAAGATTATCCTGGTCAATTTCTCATATAATTACTGCTAAATCAATATTAATATACTCTTAAAGTTAATAAAAATTATTAGAACTTCATCTTATTCTACATACATTCATACCAATATAAGACTATACTTTAAAATACTTTGGGAATTGAAAATATTATAAAGTTAATCTGTATAATTAACTCATAAGAAAGTTTCCTTGTTATCTGAGAGATTAAGCTATGGTCTGTTTTTTTTATTATGAGAATTTACTGACTGTTTATTCTTTGTAGAAATGTATTCTCATTGAGCTTGCAGCACTAACTTTTTCAAAGTGCTATGGATTTTATTTTATGGAGGAATAAAATTTCTTGAATCAACTTCAGGTTATAATGATTTCTGTGTGCATTACTTCACTGAGTGAGCATGCTAGAGAGTTAATGGAGGGTGAGAGTGGCTGTGGGTTCAGTCTAAATACTAATAATTGTTCGCACAACAGATATAATGAGAAATTACTATGTGTCAGGAACTATGTATTGCACCAAAGATACAGATGTGAGAAACCCAAAGCCAGCTCCTGAACTTATAGAACATTTGAATTTTAAGGTTAAAAAAAAAAAAAGAAATATTAAAACCATTTATTTCCCCCAAAGCAAGTGGAGAAACTATTGTTTCTCAAATAATATGTGTAACTTCATCAGAAAGAATGTATTCTGCCTAAAGTTCTGATCTATGGGTCACAGAAAAACAGTGCCCAAGATTGTTAAGTTTCCTCTGTCAAATGCAATAAGAATGCTATTTGAAATAATGTGTCACTTCTGAAATGCAAAGAAAATCGGAATTTACAAGTCTGCCTTTCTGACCCTTTACAAGACTGAAGTAGGGTATTGACTTTGTATTGATACACTTCTTATATATATTTTTTGTGCTTTGAAAGGAAGAGAGAAAAAAGAAAATGAAGGAAGGAAGGAAAGAGGGAAGGATGGACAGACGGAAGCGAGAGAGGGAAGAAGGTACCCATTATTTAATGGACTAGGCACTATAATTCAAAATAAAGTATTTCAGCCAGTTAGTTAAATACCGTAAATGAAGAAAGATTCTAGTTGTGGGGAAAAAGAGAATATTTAATATAGGAATAAACTCACAAAGAATCTGAGAAGAGACGATTGGATCTTGATTTCTCTCTCCTTATGTATTTACAAAGCATTGTTTTACAACTAGCAGTCCAGAGAGAAAAATCTAGTTAGTTACTACTGCATATTAATTTTCAAAACTATCATTCAAGCTGTAATAATATAGTCTAAGTAACGTAGATGATGTAGTTTTGAAGCATGAAGGGGTAGCTGCATGCACGTTACTCACTGTACTGTTGCATTGAAGCAACCACGGTCTGTCATATTTCTAGCCTACAGCAGAGGGCCTAGTGGTATTGACCAAAGAATTGAACATTGTGTTAGCCACGTGAGCAGAATGTAGAAACAGAATGGTAGTTGTCATTTGAATTATTTGTTCAAATGCAGTTCAATGTTGTCTTTTTTTCTCCTTTTTTTTTAGAATTGCATTAAGGCTGCTCAGGTTTGCTTCTTTGCCAGTATTATTATATTAACATTATATAGATCAGAAAAGTAATGTAGAGAGAGGCTGTTGATTCTTCTTTAAATCATTTTAGCAATAAGAACATTAAGAACATCATTATTATAGTAAAAATAATAAACTATCTTGCTATGAAAGCAGACAGGATTATAGTTCATAAATAAAATATAATTATTAAAAAATTGATATGTGTAAGACATGGGGCTCACCACTGAAGTGAGGCAATTGTCAATAAAATACGGTGTTCTTCTCTCATTGAGTATAAATAATATAAAAGGAAAGATAATCATGTAAGACAGAAGAGAGCAAGTGTCATGGAAGAGAGAAAACTACAGCAAGGTGCTAGAGCAGTTCAAGTGAGAAGAGTCACATAAATGGTTTATTAGGTGGATGAATGGGGAGGATGAGGGTGAGGAGCTTTGTAGGCAGAGCATAAAGTTCTACCAGGCAAAGCATTAGGGGAAATAGGGAGAATATCCAGGGAATTACAGATGCTCAGTTTGACGGAAAAGTAATGTTCAAAAAGGTGGTAAGAAAGAGATTGGCTTCGTCAGTTACAGTGCATAAATTTCATCAAGCACCTAGAAATGCCTTGATGAATAGTTTTATTTAAAATCAGATAGACTTTAATATGACCCCGGCTAAAACCAGAAGAAGACTCAAAATCCTATACACGCCAACCTTCTTGAAGTCATCAGGTGGCTATAGATTCAAATATTCACATATCTAATTAAGTTCAATAAATATTGAAAACCTTATTTATGTAAGAATCTCTGATGGAAGATACAGGAATCATTTTTATTGGATCTTATAAAATTTGACAACTGTTTAAATATTTTTGCTTTCCAATAGTAGTATAGTTTTATATAGTAAACTTCATGTACATTCAAGAAGTTTCCACTATGTTTTTCCCTAGAACACATGATGGATTTCTAGGAGAGAAAGTGAAAAATAGTCTTCTGTATATAGTATTGGCTAAGTTTTGACAAGAAAATTCCATGGAACTCTTAGTCCATTTAAACTTATTATAATTATCAATATATTCTTGAATATATAATTGTATTAAAAGCTTGACTTTTTATCCTAATAGATATGTGATGGTCTTCTTGATGTGTCCCCTTGTTATACAGTCTGTAGTTATTCAATCAAACAGTAGTTGAGGTTTTGCTGTGAAATATTTTGTAGATGTGATTAAAGTTCATAATTAGTTGTTTTTAAATAAGAGAGATTTGAGATTACCTAAATAATCTGGGTGGGCCTGATTAAATCAGTTGAAGAGGCTTAAATTTAAGCAGAAATGAAGATTCCCTGAAGAAGAAGAAATTCTTCCTGTAGATGGCAGCTTCAACCCTTGCTAAAGAGTTCCAGCCTTCCCTCTCTCACAACTTGCCCTTTGGATTTTGGACTTCCTAGACGTCCTCCAAAATCACAAAAGCCAAGTCGTGGCAATAAAACTCTTAATATTTATCTGGTAGTGCTTCTTTGGTTGAATCTGCTTGATATAAATTCTAACACTGGAAGAGTTCCTAGAGGAAGAGAAGTTTAAGGGTGAGTTTTCTTAATTGGTTCTTGGATTACTGGAATTGGCTTTCTAATATTATTAGATGTACATGTGCTCGTAACTTTATTTCCAGTGATAAAGGACTGGTTGTCCATGGTATAATGTGGCAAAAGAGATACACAAAATATTACCATTGAACACTTTTAATCAAATACCTGTGGAAGATACCTTAGAATACTTTAATCAAACTAAAGGAATTAGCCAAAATATGATTGCCTGGAGTAAGTGGAGAAAGAAGAGAATAAGCTCAGGACAGCAAATTCCCGGCTCAAGCTCCACAGAAATGACCTGAAAAATTCTATACTTTCCCTGGAGGAAATTCTTATCTCCTGCAGACTCTGGGGAAGCTTTCTGAAACCCAACCAAGAATCTCATCCTGTGAGTGGCTGAATTGTAATCCAAAGTGGATTCTCAACCTTGCAGCCTCTGTTCAAGTAAGGGCATTGATTGGAAGGAAGGAATGGGATCCTGAAAACTGGAAGGGCAGAGATATGAGCAGATCTTGATAAAGCTTGGAACATTAAGCCCCTAAATCCTGCTGAGTCCTCTTTCCAGCAGAAGCAGCCCTTCCACCCATGCCTGAAGAAGCTGTATTGGCCTCCCCTGAGATAGAGACCTTGCAAAGCACTGCTGATTCTCCTCATGACCCACTCTCATCGCTCCTGTTTGTTTCTAGATCTATAACTAGACTCAAGTCCCAGCGGGCCCCAAAAGGAGAGGTACAAGGTGTGACCCATGAAGAAGTATGTTAAACACCAATAGAACGGTATGATTTTTCCAATTATACAGAAATGTGGGGAATATGTGTGGGAATTGATCTTAAGAATATGAGATCATGTGAAACAAATATAAAGTTGGGTCAGGCTGAATTTATTGATATGAGCCCACTAAACAGAGATTTTGGAATCAATATGTTAGTGTTAACTGTTAGAAAGACATGTAAGAATTTATAATGTACCACAGACTAGGTGGCTTAAACAACAAAAATTTATTTTGTCATAGTTTTAGGGTCTAGAAGTCCTAGATCAAGGTGTGGGCAGATGCGAGTTAAAAAGAAATTTTCACATATTGAGGTATATGGGGTAGCTATTCTGGCCCAAACTAAAGCCTGACTTATGGCCTATCAAACATATACGGTACATGTGATTAACCATTAAAGTAAAGAATGCATTAGACATTATCTCAAAGTAAAAGAATGCACTCTTTGAAGATGAGGATGCACACTTCTTTTCCTGCATCACCAGGATTGGTACTCTTGAAGTTAAGTTCCCTTTCCTGGACATTGGGGTCATGTTGAGCTGCTAATCTGTAACTGACTACCTCTTTGAAACTTTGATGAATATGTATACTGGACACGTTTAATATAAATTCTTTGTTCTAAAGGTAGAAAACTATAC